>NW_007249926.1:54832-170811 GCF_000164805.1 Carlito syrichta | reverse complement strand
TAATACTTTCCTCCAATACTGTCTGTTGACAAAATTGGCTCATGGCTCATGACTCAAGCCCCATTTCCATTGTCATTTCCTCCAAAAAGTCTTTCCCAGTTCCTTGATTCATTCTTCCTTTTCTACACACTCTGCTTGCTACTTCCACTCCTATTTAATGCTGTTTTCTTTATGCCTCTAATTACTTACATATCTTTCTTGCCAATGAGACATCAAATATACCAAGAATGGAAATCTTGTCCTATCTTTGCATCTTTGTACCCCTAACAATGTTTTGATAATATGAGATGTTCAGTAAAGGCTTGGCTTCAATCAGTTTTGTAATTCTATGAAAGCATTGTTCTCTGTCTCATCTGTCTATCTTTTGGTTACACTGTTGTTGTCTTTGCCAAGAATGCCTTCCCCCAAACACTACCCTCTTCTCTACACAAATCTCTTACTCATGCATCAAGACTGTTCCAATTGTTATGCCCCTATAATGCACCTTCTTCAATTTTTCCCTTCCCCTTCACCCCTACCAAGTGAAATCTGGGTCTCTCCTCTGCACTTCCTTCAAAAGCTCTATCTTTTTCATTTGTGGTGTGACTCTAATGGCTTGTTTATGCAGTGGTCCTACTCTGCTGTCTTGTGAGTTCCTTGAGGACAACAAATATTTCATATATCTCTGAATTTCTAAGACCAGCCCTGTAGGCACTCAATAAATATTTGCTGAATGAATGAATGGATGGATGGATGTTAAAATGAAATTTGACAGGCAAATCAATGCATCTTGCTAACATCCTTGTATTCTTTTTGAAAAAATGAAGGAAGGAAATAAAAAAATATTTCTGTGACTTAACATATTACAAAATTTTTGGCTTCATTATTCTTCTACCTCGCTATTTACCACATAGGTGCGTTGGCCCAGTTAGGACAATGGACAGTTCCTTTGTCAGCCATCTTTCTTCCCCTAGTCACTACCTGCCTCCCAGTCTCATCTGCTTGGCTTTGAGGAACAAAGAGATCCCAAATGGCTATAAGTAAATTACATGAGTATGACATACCCTCTTGAATGAAGAAGAAACGTTTCCAAGTCTCTGAATAGAATACAAACTATGCCATTGAGAACTTTTGGTCCATCCATCATTGTCTTACATTACTGAGCATTCTGGATAAACATGCAATTCCGTCAACTTCCCACAGTCTGAAATGATCAACAACAATAAGGATATTATTAATTTCCATGGCAACACGTGGTAATAGAAATAATTATAGACTTCATCTGCAGGCAAACCAAGGTTTAGATTCTATAAGTCTACTTCCCGTAGTGACCTTAGGCAAGTTACTTAGCTTCAGTTTCTCTACCTGTGAATTGGAAATGATGTAGGACTTTGTCATGGTGTGCTCAGAAAGTCAACTTCATAATAGATGTCGGTACTTGGCTCAGTGTCTAGAACATTCTAAGTATTCTTTTCCTTCCACCTATGGGTATAGCACTAAAGAGTTTTTAAAACAAATTTCCCACTGGTTAACTCAGTTTGCTCTTACATTTCTCACCCCAACCTGCGTTGTGTTTGGATAAAAGTGAGTTAAAACAAATATGAAAATTCAACTAGGTCATCCCCAGGTTGTATTAGGTCTCCCTCCTTGTCCTCTCAACACACCCTATGTCTTTTGTTATTCTATAATTTTGGATGCTGTTTATTTTAATAAGCTTCCACACTATATCATGAACCCCTTGAGAGAAAGGATACTGTGTTTATTCCTGATTCTGAGTGCCCAGTAAAGACCCGATGGCTGATGGTCAATAAATGGTTTATTCATTCATTCATTTATCAATCAAGACCATTCTGGAAGAAAAGAAAAAAACAGAAGCTACAGAGAGAAGAGCAGCAAGGGGCAGTTCCCTTTGCTTTGGCAGGGACAGTTTTGTTTTGTTTTGATTTTTTTGAGTTGGAGTCTCACTCCGTCTCCCAGACTGGAGTGCAGTGGCCGCTCCCGGCCACCCCAGCCTCGACCTGCTGGGCTCCGGCGATCCTTCCGCCTCAGCCTTCCGAGTAGCCGGAATTACAGGTGTGCGCTACCACATCCAGCTGATTTTTTGATTTATTGTAGAGATGAGGTCTCGCCGCCCAGGCGGGTCTCAAACCCGCGGGCTCAGGCAATCCGCTCACCTCAGCCTCCCAAAGGCGCGGGATTACAGGCTGAGCCACTGAGCCCGGCTTGACAGGGATAGTTTTAAGAGTCCCAAGACCGTTGGTTTTTCTATGACTTATCTGAGGCAAATTTTTCTCCCCACCACACAATGATTGCCCAGTAGCTTGTGACTATAGTGGCAGAAAAGGGACTCCAGACAGGTCACACCGACCATCCTGCTTCCAGACTCATTTCTCCAGCAGAGTTCTAAAACCATGCTGGCTAGCTTAAAATTCACATTACCCAACTGAGAGGGTTGCAAGGTCGCCTGCATTAAATAGGGATGCTACAGCCAGAGGAGGATGACTTTCTAGCAAGGAGCAAGAGGAAAAATGAAGAAACTGGAGAGAGAAAATGTTTATTGAAATGCAAATGAGTCCTTTGTGCATGAGTGTGAGCTCTTTTGAAACAGAAAAATCTGTAAGAAGATAGGGCATTTGCAGTGCTCCCTCTCCTCCTTGATTATCGCCGCCATGTTACGGGGCACCAATAATATGAAAACATGTAAGAATTTTGGAGAGGAAATACTTATTTTAAAAATGCATACTTCTCCCAAGGCAAAGTAAAGGTCCCCAGAAGAGTGCATGGATGTTGACCCCAAATGATCCTTGTCCACAGTGGGTCTGTGAAAAGTAGGGATACAGGTGGAATACTGCCCCCTTCCCTGCCCCTCCACCTTGGGTCACACCAGAAGCCTGTGGTGGAGGATGTGTGTTGAGATCTACAGGCCTGGCCTGCCATCTGACCTCAGTGTTGCCACTCCACATGGATTGCCTCACAGCCAGCCTCTCCTCAGAGAACAAGGACATTTCTCATCTGCATCCGTGGTAAACAGCAGTGGTGGGGAGAATTGCAGCTGGCTCAGCCCTTTGAGTTCTGCAGATAAGAACTTCTCTTGAAATGTAAAATATCTGAAAATGTTTTAACCATCACACGGCCACACTCACTGTCGTGCTGAACATGACAGGGTGACCCATATGCATTTAAACATCTTGCGGGAGTGAGCCCTCTGCAGGGTCAGATTTCTGACAATGATGTAATTGTTGTAAAGGTAAATTTTTGAAAAGTTGGGCCATGGAGTTGTAAATATTTCCTTAGTTTTGACCCGGTTCTTTTGTCTAATGTTCTCTTTTATTCATAACGAGTCTTATGGAACAATATCTAAATATTGAACCTGTTAAGTCAAAATCTCAGTGGGGTCTCCAAAATGTTAGGTCAGACCAAACTGAGGAGGTGTGGGGAGGTGGGGGAGGTGGAGAGAGGTAGGGGTTGGTGGGGGGGGTGCAATCCAGTGCCATGTGAAAGATGCAAAGAACTGCATAGCAGTTAGATTGGAAAATATAGTATATTTGGAGAGAGAGAGAGAATATATTAGAAAATATAGTATATTAGAGAGAGAAAGAGAAGAGATTCCCTTCCCCAAAGTAAGGGAGGGGGCAAAACTTAGGAAAACATGACGACCATAGCGCAAAGAGCCACGTGGCCAGACCAGAGCTTAGCAAAGTAGTGGCAAAAGGCTGCCTGAAGTTGAATGCCTTTTAAACCTTCCCTTGATGGGGCAAGTGGTTAAGGATGGGTGGTGGTCTTTTTCACATCATCACAAAGGGGACAGGTAAGCACAGGTGATAGCAGGCAGGCAGATGGGTGGGTCAGTCACGTGACTGCTGCCATGGTGATGGGGTCTGTTTGTGTCATGAAGGTTATGAAGGGCTGATTAGGTTAACCTGGTTTACAAAACAAGCTGGGGAGGGATCATAAAACAATTATCAATAGCTACCTCTGAGAAACTGAATCTGTCCTTGATTAGAGGGCAAGCTAGGTAATGTTAAGGGAATATAACAGAAGTCGGCCACGTCAAAATGGCTGCTCTTTGGCCATGTTTACTCGTTTTATGTCCTTTCAGACCCCTCTTGAGTTGCTTCTTCTAGAGAAGAGAACAAGAGGTTCCCAAAACCTACCCACCCTTCTTCTAGACCTGAAAGTGAACATCACTATTTTCCTTTATGTCTTAACATAGCCTCTAAAAACTCTAAACATCATCAGTCTTAAGTGCCAATTTTTCAACCCCCATTTGACAAAGTTACAACTGAATGGGTTATAAATCATAACCTGTTGAATTAGTCAGTCAAAATAACCAGGACATTCCAAAAGGTAAATTCTTGGATATTGTCTTAGCCCTAGGGTAAAAATGCAAGAGTATAGACATCCTCCCCTTCTCACTCCCAAACCCAAGTCTGGCCTTTGTTTTCTATCAAGTGACAAAAGGCGTTTACCTATGACTGAAATTACGAGGCTGCAATGGAAACTCTCTTTACAGAATCTTGTCTCCTCTCTGCTACCACATGATAAATAGAATCTCTGCTGCCCGACACTGGTGAACAATGGGTGAAATGGATATTAGAAAAATCTCATTTATCTTCTGCTTTATTTCTTGATAGGGGTCCTTGTCACTAGTACTATTGTGTGACCAGCTCTGGAAAGGGCATCTCATTAGTTTTTCTTATCAAGATAGCAAGGTCCTTTTAAACAGCAAAGCACTTACATTTTAGATTCAATTAGGAGACTGCACCCTGTATGTGTGTGTGTGTGTGTGTGTGTGTGTGTGTGTGTGTTTGTGTGTGTGTGTGTTTGTTTGCATTTCAGAGCTTCTGCTTTGAGGCACAGCAATGTCAGTCTGACCCTACAAGTCCAGTTTTCACCACTTGAATACAGAGGGCACATCGCAGTGAACCAAGCCAAGGGCGTCAGCATCCTCTTCCTCCGGGCAGCCAGCTGATAGATTCATCCTTATCTGCTCCCTTGATTTTGTCTGAGGTAGGAGCAGCTGGGGCAAGATATGGGAAGCGGGCAGCCATCTGTGTAGCAAAGATGTCCATGGATTTATTTTCAGAAGTGATTTATCTCAAAAACTCAACTAAGCTATTTGGGGGCCCCACAAGTTTCCAAAGGGTCCCCCCTCAGTTTCCTGGACTACCTCGAACACAGCAGGCTCTTCTGACAAATGTGCTTTGGAATGGCTCACAGTTGCTGCCCTGACAACTGGGAGAATGTCAACAAATCAGCAGTGATTTAGAAAATGTCAGATGGAATTCAACTTTTCCACATTGTCTCGAAAATCCCAATGACAGGCGGATGGAGTGGGACAACTGTGTGTCAGGGCTCTGTGTAGTAAATTTAGCCCATACACCAAGAGAAAGAGCCACTCTACCAGCAGCTGTGAAAACAAACCAAAAATGAAAATATCCTGCCAGGACTGTGAATGATCTCCTGGGGAGATCAGCCTCTTTTGAAAGCACAAGGATGCTTTCAGGACAGTTTCAGTGCCACGTAGCTCACTTGTTCAGTGAAGATGGGATGCTATTGACCAGCAAGAATGCATCCCTTCTTGGTGGGTTCTGTTGAATCCTCCTTGTTGAATGCACGTTATGGGAAGAGGGACATTCACTTGCAGTGTCTGGCTGGGTCCTTGGCAATTCTGCCCTTCGTCCCTGTTCACATAGACCAACCTCAGAAGAGAGCCACTGCTCATGATTTGCCTTCAAACGCTTGTCACAATTGTGATTAAGAAAGTATTTGCTTGACGGTGGATGGGTGAAAGCTTCTGATGTGTAGGGAGTGTTCTGTTCACTGTTCTGTGTCTGGCAGGTGCCTGGTGGACAACAGGCACTCAATTTCTTTTTGAATGTAACTGATGGAATGCAAACAAGAGATTCCTGCCTAAAACTCTCCTCCCCGCATTGAAGCAATTCCAGTTTGAGATTCCATGAATGGACAGGGTAACTAAGTCCTGGTTCTGATTTTGCGCCTTGCTGGCTGTGACTGACATCAGGACATGAACTTTTTAGGGCCTTACTTTGCACTCAAGTGATGAGGGGTGTGAACCAAGACCTTTCCAGGTGTACTAATCCTAATCCCTTGGGTTAGGGTCCTGAAGAACTTTACCTCTCATTCCCTTTGAATACGCAAACTTTCAGGTAAAGCCTCATACAGGCAGTTGCTCACAAGTTCTCAGACACATGTTGGTCTTTTTTCCCTATGAGACAAGGCACCTGAGATCACCTAAGTTTTCTGAGCAACTACAGATAATAGGCTACAAAGAATGGTGACCTGGAATAAGGACCGAACGGAAAGTAGAAAACCATCAAAACCAAAATTCACATTCAGTAAACACACGTGAACAGAGGCGTGTGTTCCTGGAACAAATGAAAATCAACAAACCCGTGACAATGAGAGTCTGGTCTAACTGTCACACCCATAAAGACTTGCTTATCTTCTTGTGTGTCACCTCTCGACCTCTTACCTTGCACCCTCACTATTTAACCAAGGCCTGTTCCATTGCTACAATACAACACTGAAGAGCATTAGATACGGTGACAGTCACATCCACCCTCATGCATAATTAAGATGTGGATTAAATGTTTTGAAAATGAAAATCACGGGTACGACTTCCGAGGCTGGAAAAAATTATCCAGATCCAGTATTACTTCCTGAGTTTTGTTTCATGGAATATTTATGACAAGCTGTGATAAAATATTGATCCAGGATGTTCTGACTAGAAACAGGTGTCATCGAGGTGCCACATCATTATGTGGAACTTGCCTGGCACTCTGTTTGCCAAGAGCCTCTCTCTAATATTTCAGCTTCGCTTTGCGTTAACTTTGTCAGCTCCGTGATTTTGTACTAAGAGCAGAGAAATGAAGCCCCAGAGGGTAAGTGGTTTGCCCCTCATGCTAATGATGTCTGCCTGTCCTTCAGAGAGTGTCACTCCTTGCACAGTCCGCTGTGTTGTTCTCCTCAAGCCTCCCCGTTGGTGTGAGAGATGATGACCTGAAGAATGCATCAAGTATCCTGCCGTCTTATATCTGTGCCTTTATAAGTAGGGTCACCAGGACGTGGCTAGTTCTTCTCTCCTTCTTGGATGTAATCCTAATTTATGAATTCGACAACAAGGGTCTAAATTCACTGCCCCATCTCACGTTTCTCCCAGCCTGAGCGCTTGTTCCTGCCCTCCTGGCCCCCCCTTCATTGTCTCCTTCACATCCAGTTCCCCTTGTCCCGTGCCTCCTCCTATCTAGACCCTCCACCTCCGTCAGGGCTTGGCTGAAACGTCACCTACTACAAGAAAATTTTCTTCTCCCTGAGGGTTCCTCTCCTTTGAACTCCGCCCCATGTGTGGATGTGCACAGTATCACTGACTTTATGTAAAAGTTGTCCTGTGAGTGTTTGTCACAAACTGAATACAATTTGCAAATGCACACATCAATGTGAATAACATTTAGCCACCCAATTCCAAAGCCAATGTGCTGTAGTCAAAGTGTGTCTCTTGCATGGTAAGGACTAAGACGACCTATCAATAAACGATGAATACATGACTTTAAAGGGTAGTCGATTTTAAAAAGTGATTATTATTGGCCAGACACAGTTGCTCACACCTATAATCGCAGCACTTTGGGTGACCAAGGCAGGAAAATCACTTGAGCCCAGGAGGTCAAGGCCAGCCTAAGCAACTTAGCAATACTTTGTCTCTACAAAGGGTGGGGCATGCCTGTGGTCCCAGCTACTCAGGAGGCTGAGGCAGGAGGATCGCCTGAGCCCAGAAGTTCAAGGCTGTGGTGAGCCATAATTATTCCACTGCACTCCAGCCTGTTTGACAGAATAGGACCCTGACTCAAAAAATAAAATAAAATTTTAAAAGTGGCTATTATTATTACAGACCATGAAGAGCTCCATTTGGACAAGATTTATGTTTTACACAGTCCCTCCATGGATAGCACCTCTTGAATTTTTCTTCCCTGATGCAATGGATACATACAGGTCAACACAAAATATTTTAAGTCTCTTGCTTTATTTTAAAACTTCATGTGAATTTTTATCTTCTGTGATAAACCTGTTCATTTACACTTTTATAATGTTTCAACAAACTTATCACTAAGTAAACATGCTAGTCTAAAAAGATCCCATAAGCCTACAATGCTCATGAAAATCACTAGGACACCACTTAACTGGATCCTTTTCACTGTGAAAGGAGTGTGACACTTATGACGAATCCATTGTTCTAGGAGAGAAAATTGATCTACAACTTGGCTCACTTCACTAAGGCAGGGGTAGAATTCAACACCAGGCATGTTAACGCCAAACTTCTTGTAAAAAAAAAAAATTACTCTTCCAGAGGCTTCCAGATGCACCAACTTCAGTATATGAAAGCGTGTGGGTTTTATCCACCACCCACCTCCTAGCAGCCATGGAAAGTAACAACCCACAGCCCAGACGCGGTAGTGCCCAATGCCCATGCTGACTTACTCCCCCGAAGCCTAGGGCTCTGCTGTTGACCCTACACTTTGTGTAGCCACATCCAGCATCCAACCTTGAACTCAGGGAGTCCTGAATGTTATTCATCATAGATTCCCGATGCGCTTTGTTGCCATTATTATCATCATGTCTGTCTTCCTTTATTAAGCTATAAAGTCCTTGAATGTAGGGGTCCTCGTTTATACATCTCAGCGCAGATACTGAACTTTGTTCAGTGCCTAGTCTACCAGAAGTGCTTTCCCATACACATTGAATGAACACATGACCTAGCCTACTTGTTTCCTGCAAGTGGGCAGGGAGGATTGCAGTGGATAGAAATAAGTACCATTTCCCTATTAGCCGAGGCTAAAGAATAATCACAGCCACAAATACGTAGCATCATCTTGAGCCGCGCGAGCCTACAGCTTTCCTCCCTGCTAGATGTAATGATAGCACGCGTTCTGGAAGTAATGGTCTGTAGCTTAAATGGGCTGGGTGTATATTTTGATCTTCTCTTACTGCTTGTTGGAAAATATTTTATGGTTTTGCAATTTTGTTTCTTAATATCCAAGATGATTGACCGTAGTACCCAGCAGCCCGAAAGAAGACATCCTTAAATGTCATGATTATACCCAAACATTAGAGCAATCTTGTTTGAAATGTGAGCTTCTCAAAAGTATGCCTGTAGCTGCATTCCATTGGGTTCAATGACTGAAATGAAGGGGAGGGACACATTGTTTAAAGACCACACTCTGGCCTGTTGCTGCCGCTCTCTCCCCCTGAGAGCCACTGAATTGAAATGTGACGTGTTCTTCACCTTTCCTTATGATATATTGTAAATTCTCAAGGCTGACGATTTCAATCCTGAGTTTCCAGCTGCTTGGCTAAAACTAATTTCCCATCTCTTCCCCTTTAAAGGAGGTATTATGTCTAAAGAAATCATTATTCTCTGATATTTTCATGCTGGTGAAAGTATATGGATTCTAACAGATAATCCAACACACATTTGCACACACTTCATAGCCAAAAAAGGGGAATCTTTCATTTTCAAAAAGACCTAAGAAATAAGAGGCAACTGCATTTTCTGAATATTCCCACCTTTACTATCCTAGAGTTTTAAAGTAAGTCCATTATTCTCTTGGGGAGGTTGGAATTTGTTGAAAGCAGATGGCAAGATTCGCTTCCTCTTTTATATATACTTAGGTTAATATTACCATAGTCAAGTCAATATAACCAACTACTTTCTTTAAAAAAAAAACAAGGTTGGCCATTCCCCAAATTGTTTTTTTATAGATTTCACATATAAAATACATCCTATAGAGAGAGATGTGGTACCCGAAACCATGCAACTTCTCTCAGACAACAATTTAAATTCATAAGCGTTACCTCTGCGTACCCATGAACTCGCCCAACAGATTTTAAGTTGAACTTGAAGGTGTCATGATTATCTTATGTTTCTAGAGGCCAAATGAATTCCCATAACCCCAGATAACTCTGGAGTTCCCAAAACACTGAGTCCCAGCAGTGTAAAAGGACCCAGCCCGAGATGCAGGAGGCCTGAAGATTTCTGATGGTGCCCGCTTGCTTTTGAGGATGTCACAATGCCTGGTGTCTGTATTCACATTTCCAGGGCTCGGGGCTGTCCCTCTGCTCACTTCTGCCACCTCCACATCAGTCTCTGCAGAGGAATGATTTAAGTGGCCATTTAGATCGATTCCTGAGCAGCCCAGCAAAGATATCCACCCTGCCATAATCTGCTCCTTCTATATGGATAGTCTTGGGCTTAGCTCCAAGAATGCCAGTCACATTGCTACCCCCAGAGAAGTTTCAAACTTTTAATGCTCTACAAATGTTTGTCCCTGCATTCAGGAAATGATAAAGGACAATGCAATGCCACTTTTCCCTGAGTGGCATTTTATTAAAGCCTCAATGTGAGACGATCAAAGAAAAGTGAATGCAAAAGTAAAACAAATGAATAAAGCACAAAAAAAAGGCTCTGTTAAGCGCATCATGAGCCTTCATTCAAAGCATCAACTTGGGTAGAAATGGCATGAAATACCTAAGATATCTTAATAAGAGAAGTCAAAATCATTTTCATGGAGCACATTTAAGCTTTTGCTCTCTATCTTGCTTTCAAAGTATTAAATCTGCTCCTTTTACTCAAACTCTGAGTTAAAAAATAATTGCCATGATTTTTTGTAAATTTGGAGATATATGTACTCCAGCTCAGAGATCCCAATTCTAGATAGATCTTCCGAAGAGGCTTATGTGAAAATATGCATATAGAATTATCCATACAAGTAAAATAAATGAAACAACCTAAACATCCATTAACGGGTAAATGCATTTTTTCCACAAGATGAAATAATACACAGCATTAAAAAATGAAATAGCACTACAATGAGATACCATTTCATATTCTGTAGGATGGCTATCATAGAAAATACAGTGCATAGCACATGTTGACAAGAGTTGTAGAAATTAGAATTCTCATACATTGCTGATAGGAATTTGCAATAATGGAGCCATTCTGGAAAGCCATCTGGACATTCCTCAAAATGTATAACATAGAGTTACCATCTGACCTAACAATTTGACTCCTGGGTTCATACCAAAGAGAAATGAAAATGTATTTCTATGCCAAAAACATACAGGAATGTTAATAGCAGCATTATGCATAACAGCCAACAAATGGAGAATATCCAAATGTCCATCAACTGATAAATGAATAAATAAAATATAATACATGACCGGGCTCATTGGCTCAGCCTGTAATCCCAGTACTTTAGTAGGCCGAGACTAGTGGATTGCCTGAGTTTATGGGTTCGAGACCAGTCCAGGCACTTTGGCAAGACCTTGTCTCTACAATAAATAAAAAATTATCCGGGCGTAGTAGCATGTGCCTGTAGTTCTGGCTACTTGGAAGGCTGAGGCAGAAGGATGACCAGAGCCTAGTAGGCCGACCCTGAGGTGGCCGTGAGCGTGAATGCCACTGCACTCCAGCCTGGGCGACAGAGTGAGACTCCAACTCCAAAATATATATATATTTATATAATATATATATATCCATACAATGAATATGATTCAGCAATAAAAAGGAATGAAGGACTGATACATGCTCCAACACGGTTAAACCTTGAAAACATTAGTCTAGGTGAAAGAAACCAGACACAGAAGGTCAAATAATTTATAATTCCATTTATTTGGAATTTCCAGAATATGCAAGCCTACACCAACAAAAAGTAGATGAGTAGCTGTCTATAGCTTGGCAAGGATGAGGGGCAATGGAGAGTGATTACAGGTAGTACAGAGTTTCCTTACAGGAGAAATGAAAATATTCTAAAATTAGATTGTGGTGATGGTTGCACAACCCTATCAATATTCTTTTAAAAACTTATATTTTAGGTGTAAGTATTGGACATGAATTATGTCTCAGTACAGTTGTTTTTTTTAATTACAAAGAAAAAATGAAATAGAGGCTGTTTATCAGCATGATTAATTTTTATAACATAACATTGAATAAGGAAAAAAAGAATGCATGTAATAGGAATCTAATTATATAAAGTTTAAGTATACACCAAACAATATCACACATGTATCAAGGAGAGGGAGAGGAGACTGGACCCCAGGAAAGTTCCACAATGCTTTCTGTTGTGTTTGTAATATTTTATTTCTTAAATTCAGTTGGGGATACAAGATATTTGTTACAATATCTCTTATGTCTTTTTAATGTGTTCAGTCATTTCATAACAATAATGATAATCATCAAGAAGTATATACATCTAGAAGGGTCAGTTGAATTGTATTAGGGAGAGCTTTGCCCTATTATTAACTGTCTGCTGTTATTCAGGTTGACACTGAGTTGTAAAATGAAAGAAAAGTTACAGCTCTGATGATTTCTGGTTGCAACTTTAACATCCCACTATAAAACTGAGAGGAAATTAACAAATATATCCCCATACTGGCCCCATAAAACGTCAAAGCTTTAAGTTATCGTCACTATTGTCCTGTTGAGAATGGCTACTTAAAAATTTCTGATTATGTATTTTTTAAAATCCAAATAGTGGGTCTTTAAAAATACCTAATACATGGGTAGCTTATGGACCACTAGAATCATTGCAGCCTCTTCTTGCTGTTTTACTTATCCCAATCCTCTGCTATTGGGACTTTAAGAGTACTGAAATATTTGTTCTATCTTAGAATGTCACAGAATCACTTATTTCACTTTTGACCACATTTTCACTATTGAGGTTATCTTAATTTTCAAATCTAGAATCCAAGATAATATGGACATTTTTATGAGTACTGTCATCCCTTAAGCAAGGCATGAGTATACTTTTTTTAATTAAGATCAATCTAGGCCAGGCATGGTGGCTCACCCCTGTAATCCCAGCACTTTGGGAGGCAGAAGCAAGAGGATTGCCTGAGCCCAGGGGTTCAAGACCAGTCTGGGAAACTTGGCAAGCCCTTGACTCTTCAATAAATAAAATTTTTTAAAAAAAAGATTAGCTGGACATGGTGGTGCATCCTTGTGGTTCCAACTACTGGAAGGTTGAGGCAGAAAGATCACCTGAGCCCAGCAGATCGAGGCTGTGGTGGCCACGAGTGTGCCATTGCATTCCAGCCTGGACAACAGAGTGAGACTCCGACTCAGAAAAAAAAAAAAAAAGATAAATCTCTATAAACCCATACATGCTGGATCTAAGACCAGATCGAAGTATTTTAGCCCTCTTTTCTGCATATCTTTTCCAAATTTTCTGGAGTAGAGAAAGACATCTTCAAAGAATTTAACAACCTAATAATATGGTAGGTTGGGCATAGTGGCTCACACCTGTAATCCCAGCACTTTGGGAAGTCAAGGCAAGAGGATTGCTTTAGCCCAGAAGTTCGAGGCTGTGGTGGGCCGTGATTGTCCCACTGCACTCAAGCCTGGGCGACAGAGTAAGACCTTGACTCAAAACAAACAAAGAAACAGAAATACATTCTAAGTCGCTAAATGTCTGAATGCGTAAGCATATTCTATATAGGTTCTTTTTGTCTCTTTTCAAGGTCAAGAATTTAATATTTTAACTGACCTTACAGAATGTGCTCTTCACTGAGTCTTCCTGATTATTATCAGAATTTATGTTCTAAGACTGTGGACATGGTGCAGAGAAAGATGCTAAGATCGTTCTGAGAATTGTAGACTCTCCAGCTAAGGTGAAAGAGCTCTCTCTCTCTTTGGCTTGAGGAGGATTTGTAACATCTTACCTGGAATTGAACTTATAAACCAATCTGCATGACTGTTTGGGGTGCTTAAAGTAATAGATGTTCACCAGAAGAATGCCAAACAATTATGTTGGACTCTGATCATTAACAAAATTCAAACATAAGTTGCCTAGACCCTTGCTGTAAAAACTCTGTTCCAATTATATTATTTAACATCAGGCGACCTCGAGGGCTTGATAATAATGGTTTTTGTTCTTTCGTCTTTCTTGACCCACCTAATCCCTCAATTCATAAAGAAACAAGAGCATATTAGAGAGACCGTGCTCTGTGTACAAATAATTTGTCACCATTTTCATAATGAGAGAATCTTCCTCCGATGAGTTTAGTCAGAGAACTGTTTGCTCTTTAATAAAATATTTATGTTTCCAAGTCTAAAATGCCCTCCATGTTGCAATATTTAAAGGAATTTCAATGTGAGTAATTACAATGGAGTCCCCTGCAAGTTATTTTCCTTCAGCAATTACCTATTCTGTCAAAACTCTCTGAAAACAAGAAATCCAAGCTCCCCACTCTCCTTCTGCTCCCTCCATCTTCTTCTTTCAAATCTTCTCTCTCGTTATAGTGATCAAGGACAGAACCCATCCCGGGCTAGTTGGTAAACTTTCTGGTTCAAACCTTACGTGGCCCCTTTTTGCAATGGCTTCCAAGGTTCTGGCCCCACTTCCAGTTGTCAGACCCTTCCAACCACCCCCTAGCCTAACCAGAATTGACACACAGGTCTCAGCTTGTCAATATGAGGACTCTTTCTTACACTCAGTTCCAGCTCCCTCAACAATGTGCAAACTTTTGCCTGGCCCTACCCAGCCTCCCTTCCACTTCAACAGCCATGCCCTTCAACTACTCAGATCCTCCAGAATGGTCTCAGGATCATTCAAATACATTTTGTGTGTGTGTTTCAGAGACGAGGTCTTGCTGTGTTGCCCAGTCTGGTCTTGAACACCTGAACTCAAGCTATCCTCCCACCTCAAGTCCCTGAATATTTGGAACCACAGGCATGAGCTACTGTGTTCAGCTCATATTTTGTTGCAGGTTGAGTCACTCCCCTTTCCAAATATGTCCATATCTGATCCCCAGAACTTGGAATATATTGCTTTCCACGATGGAAGAGACTTTGGTGATTAAAGATCTTGGGATGGGGAGATTTTCCTGCGTTATCCAAGTGATTTCAGTGTGATCACAGGGTCCTTATAAGAGCGAAGCAAGAGGGAGAGAAGCCGGGTTTGGTGGCTCAACCTGTAATCCCACGCCTTGGGAGGCTGAGGTGAATGGATTGCCTGAGCCCGCGGGTTTGAGACCTGCCTGGGCAACTTGGCGAGACCTCATCTCTACAATAAAATCTTTAAAAATCAGCTGGGTGTGGTAGCGCGTGCCTGTAATTCCGGCTACTCGGAAGGCTGAGGTGGAAGGATCGCCAGAGCCCAGTGGGTCGAGGCTGCGGTGGCCAGGAGCGGCCACTGCACTCCAGTCCGGGCGACAGAGTGAGACTCCAACTCAAAAAAAAAAAAAAGAGGGAGAGAGATGATGTGATGAGAAAAGCAGAAAGTAGGAGATGTGACAATGAGAGAGAGAGAGAGATTTGAAGATGTTCTACTGCTGGCTTTGGAGGAAGAGGCCATGAGCCCAGGGATGCTGACAGCCTCTAGAAGCTGGCAATGACAAGAAACCAGATTTTATCTTTGATGCACAGAATCAATTTCTCCATTAATCTTTGCTTGCTGCTAAATGGGGCTACCAGCCTGATAAAGCAAAGTGTTCATAGATGATCATGACTTAACTAGGTCACATTTCCCTGATAAAAATAACAATAATAAAATAATAATGATAGCTGGGCATGCAATACTGTAAAATAAGTATTATTATTCCACATTAGAAATAATAGGGTGGAGGCTCAAAAAGGGATAAGCAAATTGCCCGAGGTAATGGTGTGTGTTGGAGCAAAGGTTTGCCTAAATCCAGAGCATAAATTCATCTTCAACAGGATCATACTGTCTCTGTGATCTACTAATGCCCTGGGTGTCTTATTCCAACCATCACTTCCCTGAGGAAGCTTTTCCTAGCACCCCCAGATGGATTACTCCACCCCTTCCTTTCAGCATTTACTGTATCCGTTACAATACTTATTTCTACCACAGTCCACCCAGGATTCTAGTCCTGTAATAGCTATAGTCAATCCTTCAGCTCATTTCTCAAGGCTGGGACAGCGTTTTATTTTTCTTTATATCTCTAGCCTCTAATTCAGGACCTGCAGTGATGTAAGTCAACTGAATGTTCAATAGAAGACAGTGAATGAATGATAAAATTTTTTACATTCTTACAAATAAAGTATCATCAAAAACCTTGATCTATACTACATTCCTTTTTTAAGAAATCTGGGGAATCAGCCATATTTCTCTCTCTCTCTCTTTCTGTAATCCAAAGTAGACTTGAAATAACTTGAACCCAAATGGAAAATTCTTGAAAAGAGACACATAGGGGTGCTAAAATAGTATGACCCACCACTTTGGTCTGGCTCTGGGTAGCTGATCTAACTTAGCCATAGTCCCTGTTCAATACAAGTTTATGACCAAAATAAACAAAACTCAGAAGAAAATTTTTTACATCTTCTTTTTTTAAAATCAATGTATAATTTGCATACAGCAAGAAGCTCAGAACTTAAATGTGTTCCTCAATAAGTTTTGATGATTACAAATCAAAACAACATTTCTGTAGTTCCAGAAATTTCTTCCTGTCCCTTTTCAGCAATTTCCATATCTCTCACGAAATAATCACTGGTTTGATTTCTATCACTATGGATTACTTTGTCTATTGTAGGTTTCCATTTAAATTGAATCATAGAGTATCTCCTTTTTAGCACCTGGCCTCTTATACTCAGCATGATGTTTTTGGGATCCACCTCCACGGTTGCATGTATCCATAGTTCATTCTCATTACTGCTGAGTTAAATTCCATTTTATGAACACCGCAGTTTATATTTTCATTCTTCTGCTGATAGACACCTCCGAGTGGTTCCCAGGCTTTGGCTTTTATGAATAAAGCCACTGTGAACATTCTTGTCCAAGGCTCTTTGTGAACCTATATGTTCAATTCTCTTGGGTACGTACCTACAAGTGTATATGCTGTCTCACATTGTACACATATATCTGCATCCTTAAAAGATGAATTATATACATGTGAATTTTCAAATGGCTAACGAGTATATAAATGGTCATAATCGTCCCATGAAAGGTACGGCATTGCAATAGTAGATTCAGTTACCGTGTCTGCAGTCATGTTCCCTTGAAACAGAGGCTGAGACAGGGATTCTTGCGGAAGGGATGTGTGGGGGGAAGGGCACCAGGAAGGATCTACTAGGGAGCGAGGGAAGCAGGTGGGGCAGGGAAGAAGTTAAACAAAGACCTATTTTCAGGTGAAGCTCAGCCTCATCCCACAGAAAGTTCTAGATCACCTGATCTTCAGATGAGAGAACTGGGCCTTTTTATCTAAACGTTAGCTAGTTATTTACTGAGGACAGCCCACCTGTGCATGTGGAAGTAGCCTCCCTGGCATCCCTGAGGTAAGGAGACTCCTGGGGTTGGAGGGTAAGCTAAGGAAAAGTCCCTGAAGAGAAGAGCCATGAGCTGTTAATAGCCAATACACAGCACTGCTTTACCTGGTTCGTGAGAGTACCCACCTGCTAAAGGGGCTCTGAGTGGGGTTCCAGTAGCATCGTCCCTACCAGCTCAATCAACAGAAGACATACATTCACTCATACCGCAATTTACCTGCATGTGCTCAGGATAGAGCAATCCTTACAAAGAAATGCACTGAGTCATCACTCTGGAAAGTTCACCCTCCAGGGCCCACACCCAAGGACTCCAGTTGACAGATACTGACCCAAGCTTAGGACAAGCCTAAAACTTGCATGACTTCTCAAGTCACTGTGGGACTTCTGCCTGGTGACCTCGCTCCACAAGGACAGTGTGAGGTGAGGCCTTTCAGCACTGACCTAGTCCCAGTGGTGGCTCTTCATCCTGTATCCTGGTGGTCAATCAACTCTTAATATGGAGATTTGCAGGCAGTCAAGGATGCTCACAACGTGTGACCTGACAGAGATTCATGCGCCTAAGAAGTCTCATTTTGTGCTAAACACTAACCCCCTCCTCCCAAGAACCCGGTCTCTGGAAAAGTGATGTCTTTTTTGGACAGACATTTTAAGCCTAAATTGACACACACAAAAAAGCTGCAGCCAAATCAGCAATGGTGGAGGAAAAGATAGGTGAGAGATTTTGGAGCTACCAGATGATCTTTTGACATAATAGCTTTGCTTTCTGATGTGTTAATTGGAGCGTACATTACCCACTTGCCGAAGAAGAGAAGTGTCACTACAATATCAAATGCTTCCATGGCAACTCAATGTCAAGATGTCTTTCCATGACCCTTGCAGCATGTTGCATGAACAAAGCCCCCTTCCAGCTTCTTGGTCTGATCGCCTCTGTTCTGGAGGGTCTTATTCACAGAAATACAAGGGGTTATTGTTCCACTTCTTCAAAATAAGATGGTGGTGGAAAGAGGAGCTGTTATTGCAAACTCATCACACTTTATTATTTCCATCAAAGAAAGACAGGAAGTCCTCAGGCAGGTTTAGCTGAAATATTACAGGGGCTAAGAGGTGAACTTGAAAAACCTTTCATTTTAAGCGTGCAGCAGCTGCTGTGTACACTCAAAATACTGTGAGGAAGAACTTGCTCAAGAACAGCCATGAAATTGAGCCACGTTTATTAATCTCTGGTTTATTTCTCTGTGGTTGTTCAGAAGCTAGCGGCCACAAGTTAATATTTGGGACCGTTCAAGGGGAATGGTCTCATAAGTTGTAATTCCTCTCCAGTTTCCCCGAAAGAAAACACACACACACACACACACACACACACACACACACACACACACACACACACACGAAAAACCTAGGGTATTCTTACACTGATAAGGAGAGAGTGAGCTTCAAGTACTCTTAGCTCTTTAGATTTCAATCATTCTCAAAACACTCTGACATTCATTTTGGCTGCAAAAACTGTCCAAGCTATTTGATAACGGGGCCCCCAAAATGTCTATGTCAGTACCTGAGCCAGGGTGAAAACAGACAGGAAGTGCTTTGGGATGTTTCCCCACACACAAAGCAGGGGGTACCAGCTGAGCATTCTCCAATTCAATTCAAATACTATGTACCTGGAGATAGTGTCAGGTGGCACAGGCTGAGAGCTCCATCCCCAAGACTGTCCCACACACACCAATCGCAAGCCCAGGCCTCTGGAACTTCTGACTGATGGGTTTCAAGATGGGGTTCCCATGAGTCCCTCTTTGGTTTCTATTAATGTGCTGGAGAAGCTCATAGAAGTCAGGGAAACACGTTTGTTGGTTTATTATAAAGGATACAGGTGAAGAGATGTGTAAGGTGAGGTAAGGGAGAAGCCAGGCATAGGCAGAGCTTCCATGTCCTCCCTGGGTGCACCACCCTCCAGGGACCTCCACAAGTTCAATTATCCAGAAGCTCCCCAAACCCAATCCTCTTGGGTTTTTCGGAAGCTTCTTGACATCAGCATTCCTTCCCCCAGGGTGCAGGGAGGAACCTTCTCTGGAAAGAGTCTTAGATCTACAGCCAGAAGGGAGGGGAGGATGGAATCCTTGGGACGGATGAAAGGAAGGCAGGAGAAGTTCACAGAGATTCTGTTTCTGAACCCTGCCCAACACACCCCATGTTGTAACAAAAGACTGTAACAAGGGTTATAGGGGTTATGAGCCAGGAACTATGGACGAAAACCACTGTATGAATCGATATCATACCACCACAAGAAGAAACACTGAAAGCTCATTATTTCTCACATAATGCCCAGTGGTCAGAAAAGAGAGTCAAACAGTTTGTGGATACTGGAAACCACAAGGTAAGATGGCCTTGAAAAACATGTTGAGGACCAGGTATGGTGGCTCACGCCTGTAATCCCAGCACTTTGGGAGGCTGAGGTGAGAAAATTGCTTGAGCCCAGGAGTTCGAGGTCAGCCTTGGCAACATAGCGAGACCTCGTCTCTACAAAACATCAAAAAGTTAGCTGGGTGTGGTGGTGTCTGTAATCCCAGCTATTCAGGGGGCTGAGGTGGAAGGATTACCTGAGCCCAGGAGGTCGAGGCTGCAGTGAGCCATGATCAGGCCACTGCACTCCCGCCTGGGTGACAGAGCAAGACTACAAATTAAAAATAAAAAATACAAAGAAAGAAAACCATGTTAAGACTAAATTTTTGTTTGTAGTTACTTATCTCTGATATCCAAGTCTCATATCCCTGCCCTTGAAGACCTATTCTTTCCCTCCAAGATGAATCACAGCATGTAACAGAAATATGATTACATTTCTAACTCAACAGTAGCCACATGTTATATAATTTGAGCTCAGATTGATACTTCAGGATGTCATCCTCAGTTTACTACCACTAGTTAACCTATAGGAACAGAAGAAATCCATTCTGTTGTAAGTGACGTTTTGAAAGGGAAATTGACTTTGAGAACACATTTATCTAGCCTGCTGGAGTTTATCTCAAAGAACTCTGAATTCCCAAAACAAATTTGTTTAAGAATATAAGCCACTGAAGATAGATGCATATCGATAGCCAAAAAATCATGAGCCTGGTTAAAAGATAGGTAGGCAAAAACACAAAACCAGTTTTGGTGGTCCTGGCAGATGGCAAGCCGAAGACAGATTTGCAGCAACTAAAAATAATAGGCGTATCAATATAATGACAGAAGCAACAACATTTATCTCTCAGAATAATGTGAAGTGAAACCACGACTCACTTCAGATATTCACGGTCACGTTCTTTATTGTAACCAGTTTGGGGCTCTAATTTTTTTAAAAAAAGAATATAGAAATATAAACACAACGAGATATCAAGCAAGTTGTGTGCTGAAAGATTAATGATAATAGAAGTGTTTTAACCTGGAAAAATGAAGTTACATTTGTACCCTCATAGCAACCCTTGGGTATTTGAAAGGATATTACAGAGAAGATACCAAATGAATTTTCTATTTGCAAAGGAACAAGCAAAAGAGAAAATGAAGAGGTTTTTGTAGAAATTACACATATGCTTTTTTTTTTATTTTAACACTGGAGTGGGCTCTCCAGGAAGAGTGTGGGATTCTACAGATCTTTAAAAATAGCTAAATACAAAACAAACCAGGATGGAAAATCATTTGAACCATCTGCCTTTAGCTCTGCTACACATACGACAAACTGAAGAGATTTTGGTGTTTGTCTTCATAGCCCCAGGTGTGAGGTTTCAGGCGATCTATCTTCATAGGCGGATCTTGGACTTGCATTCTTTTTCTTATAAAGACAGGAGTGAGTCATTTAAAAAATTATTGAAATAGTTAAGACACTTTTGCAATTGCAGAGAGATAGTCACATTAACAGTACAAACTAAAATAATCATCATTCCAACGAATCAAATATAACCAAGGCAAATAACAATACCAACAAATGAAGCCAGTGTGAAGCCACTCAGCACTGTGGTACTGGATGAATCATGTTGCTCTTTGAGAATTTAAAGCTTTTAATCATGAAGTGCTGCCTTCTTTGGTTAAAATTTGTGGGCACGTTACAGGTTTATTTCAGCCCTCAGGGCCCTTTTCATTGTTCACTAAGGAGAATGAAAACCTGTTCAGAATAAAGAATGAAAATTAATGTCAAAATGAATAAAGGAGCTGAAAAGGTCAAATTTTGTTCCTAGGGTCAAAGAATATGCCCACATGTGGAAAAGACCATGGAAATCAAAATTAAATACACAGTGTATGCCCGTAAATTTGTGGAAGTAGCAAGACTGAAAATTGGGTCTAATGGTTCCATTACAAATCCATAATATGCATTTTTTAAAAGTGCTATGGATCTATCTAAATGTATGAAGAAGCAATAAATATTTTTTTAATTTTTATTGTAATCTAAACTTTTTTTTTTTTTTTTTTTTGAGTTGGAGTCTCACTCTGTCGCCCAGACTGGAGTGCAGTGGCCGCTTCCGGCCACCGCAGCCTCGACCTGCTGGGCTCCGGCGATCCTTCCGCCTCAGCCTTCCGAGTAGCTGGAATTACAGGCATGCGCTACCACGCCCTGCTGATTTTTTGATTTATTGTAGAGATGAGGTCTCGCTGCCCAGGCGGGTCTCGAACCCACGGTCTCAGGCAATCCACTCACCTCAACCTCTGAAAGGCGCGGGATTACAGGCTGAGCCACCGAGCCCGGCTAATCTAAACATTTTGAATGATCTATTTAACAATCCATCCTCAAGATCCTGGGGAACAGGCCTTCTTAGAAGGCTCTTTGTCCTGGACATGTTACCAGAATGTGTTAAAATTGTGCTATCTAATGAACCCATTTTGAAGCTGAAAATAAACTTCCTACAGTACTAATATGATAAAGAAAAAAAAATTCTATTCGTTTATTTAATCCCAATGTCAGTACACCACAAATTAGTTTTAGAAGAAAGTTGGTGCTATAATTTTGCAAGTCCTGTATCAATACACACTAGGATTTAGGATTGCTCAGGAGGGTAGAGTTGTAGACATCAAAATCCTGCACGTTATTCCTAAATGTTAAGGTTCACAAAGAACTCACTCGGTGAAAGAAGGGAAAAGCCTTCTTTTTTTTTTTTTTTTTTTGAGTTGGAGTCTCACTCTGTCACTCAGGCTAGAATGCGGTGGCAGGATCACAGCTCATGCAACCCCCACCTCCTGGGCTCAGGCAATCCTCCCACCTCAGCCTCCCGAGTAGCTGGGACTACAGACAGGCACATACCATCATGCCTGGCTAATTTTTTTTTATTATTTGTAGAGACAAGGTCTTGCTATGTTGCTTAGGCTGGTCTGGAACTCCTGGCCTCAAGCAATCCTCTCACCTTAGGCCCCAGAGTGCTGGGATTTATAAGCATGAGCCACTGCACCCAGCTTGGCACAATGTTCCAAGGAAAAAGGGGGTGGGGTGGGGAATGTTCTACAAAAACTACTGTGCAAGTTTATCCCATACAGTCATCAGCAATGGAAGGTCCAGGAATGCAGCCAAGGTCCACGAAGCCTATAAAAGGGTTTCACTCACCTTGCCAGGGCCCAGTGCTGCTAATAGAGGCTTTCTCAGCAGGTGTCATCCTTCTTTCTGCTTGCAAGGCAGAGAAAATCCTTCAGTTGGCTCCGATGCAGCCCTAGTTAGGCTTCCAGGTGTCTTAGTTTTCCTTTCCTTCATACTCATTTACCAGATTTCCAAATCCCTGCCTGAGAGTGCAAATTTCATTCTTTCCATTCAATACCATCTCCCTTCTCCCCCAAATCTAACATTTCTCTCTTCCAGGTGAAAAGTTTCAGCCAAGAAGCAGCTACTGAATGTGTGTCATGTGTCTGATTCCACTAGTCAAATCAGTTAGCTCAGGGTCAAAGGGACTGGCTTGGTTCTGGGTCTCTCAAGAGGAAATAAGTTAGAAGAGGCTGGTCACAAGGTCACGGGTCAGTGCTCAGCACAGCACCAAGTGACCAGACTCTGGTGGCAGCTCTGCCTCTGACCTCTAAATGATCTCAATCAACTCTGACCATTTCTACCCCTTGAGCCTCATTGAAGAAACAAAGATAAATCTCAAGTTGGGGATGGGAGTAGCAGATAAGAAGAGAAGGAAGATGCTGAAATGACCTGTCTCAGAGAGAACCAAGATTCCCACCTGGAGGATGGCTGTGTCACCCATAGGAAAGAGGCTGGTTCAACATTTTGCCTGTTTTCAGGATTTATTTTGATTTGCACATGCACAAGCACTCGCGTGCACAGACACCCATGCACGCACCACAGCATACATTTATAAGCCAACAGCCCCCAGAAGACATCAGAAAAAATATGTTGATGGAGGCGTGAATAATAGAAGAAAAAAATGAATATGCATTCTGGGCAATCGAAAAGGTCCCTGTTCATTTGAAAATACTGTAAGATGCCAGGGTTCTTTGAATAAATGAATTGATCCACAGGCATTACGACTCTGGCAGCTATGGCTATTATTACACTGCTGACTTTTTGCTTTAATTCTGCAATAGAATTGGGAAAAAATGTTTGGGGTCAACTTCCTATTTTAGTGACAGCCTAGATCAGTAGATGTGAGATCGACCAAGCTTTTGTTTTGGGGGAAAAAACATCTTCTCGAAATGCATTCCTTCATTTAGGTCCTTCCAAATAAATGAAAGCATGTATGGTAGGTCCTTCCAAATAAACGAAAGCATGTATGCAAGATTACTCTCGGATGTCAGTCAACATATGGAAATGGAGATGTTTTTAAGCAGGAAAGGCCACAGGAGGACTTGTTAGGATGGACACAACTAAACAAGAGGGTATCCAAAGAAAATCAGAATTATCTTTTGGAGGGTGGGCCCTCTGTAGTACAGGCTTCTGCTGCTAGGTAAGTAGTTTAGGAACCCAACAGCATCAGTGCACCAGCTACTGTTGTTGTGAGAGGCTGCATTTGGCCTCAGGGAATTTTTTTTTTTTTTTTTTTTTGAGATTCAATGAGTTTGCCCATTTCACAATGGGTGATTTATGAGCATATCTTCCCACAGCATGATGCATGTTCAGGAGTTTTTGACCAAAAACAGCATGACCCCTATTTCCCACCCTCCTTATTCACCCAATCTCATCCCAAGGGATTTTTTTTATTTTTGCCTAGATGAAAAAGTCCTCAAAGGGAAATGTTTTGCCAATGTGAAAGAGGCGAAACAAAAAACAGAAGCATTAAAAGGCATCAAAAGTGAATTCAAAAACTGTTCTGAGGAGTGGGAAAAGTGTGTCGATAGGTGTATTGCATTCAACAGAGAGTACTTTTTGAAGGTGGCTGAAGTTTAAACATGTAAGCATAAGTGCACAATTTTTTATAAATAAATTATGGTTTTTTGGAGGGTTCCTCCTTGTATACCAGTTTTGAAATGTTTCCTATAATGTAAAAAGCATATAAGCTGGGATTACTGAATAGGTTCCCCAAATTTCAAGTCTCTTTTTATCTGCAGGAGTAATATTGTTGTTACGGATGGATTTTGTAAACGCTGCCCCATGTGTGGACTTATGCAAATTAGATTCTTTTTTAATTAATTTATTTATTATAAAGATGTGGGGTACAATTCAGGGTTAAAAATACAAACGTTGATCATGCAGGTACCCTTGTTGATGAGGTATGCTCCTCCCTCCCCTAGCAATTTTCCTCAACTGCCAGTCCCACCCCACCTTCCCCTGACAGTTTTCCGCTACTGTCAATCACTTTCTTATAGCATTATAATTGTTCAAGGTCACCTTAGAAGTGAGAACATAAGGAACTCAGTTCTTGGTTTCTGTGATAAATCACTGAGTATGATCGACTCCAAATCCATCCAATTTGCTGCAAAGTCCATATATTTGTCCTTCTTTATGGCTGCATAATATTCCATTGTGTATATGTACCACTTTTTTTTATCCAGTACAGCATCAATGGGCAACACAGTTGGCTCCATGTTTTTGCTTTTGTGAATAGGGCTGTAACAGATGTACGTGTGCAGGTATCTTTTTTGTAGAATGATTTGAGTTCCTCTGGGTATATTCCCAATAGGGGAATTGCCAGGTCATATGGAAGGTCAATTTCTAGTTCTTTCAGAAATCTCCACACTGTCTTCCAAAGAGGTTGTACTAGTCTGCAAATTAGATTTTTTAAAGGTGTCTCTGTGCACACACATGCATCAGTATCCCCCCACCCCATCCGCTGGAACACAGGGAATAAAAACAGAACTTGAAATCGGAAAGAAAGTCCGATTAAAATAAAACTGAGCCTTTCTGCCCACTAGAGACATAGTCCAGGCCATATTCCAGCAGGCATTATTCTGAGCCTTTTAGGATGGTGCATGGTGACTTTTTACACATAAAACAAACCCTGTGTTTCTTTGCACACCCTCACCACTCACACAATCCTTTTGACTAAATTGACTGCCCAAATGATGTGACTGAAAGAGGCACAGATTCAAACAAGCAGCCGTGCCAGCCCTCTGGTCTTTTCTCAGTTAGAGAGGATGAAATGGACAATTCAGGCAAACATCAGCCTGGAGGGGGAAACTGAGACATCCAGAAATTTACAATGAGCATCCCTGTAGTTTCACGAATGGCTTCCACCACTGGCATTTTTAGGAGTTTTATGGCAATATAATTGAAATACGATAAACTGTACAGATTTGAAATGTACAAGTCGGTTAATTTTATCATGCGCATTCATCTGTGAAATTATCCCCAGTCACCCCAAATTCTCCTCGGGTCCTTTTTAATCTTTCCTCCCACTGCTCGCTGCAGTCCCAAACTGCATCCTACAATTTACGACATTGATCTGTCAACCAGGTCCAGCAAGTTGTTCTGCCAGAGTGCTTCCTCTTCTGGATTTGACTGGCTGCCTCTTCATGGTACCATTTAGTTCATTTCCCTATCCCTCCTATAAAGTGGAAGGTATATTTCCATGATATGAGTTCCTGATGGATTCATCACAAGTACTTTGTGCTAAACATAACATATGTGTTTCATGTTACATCACATCAAAGACATTTAATATCTGGTTGACCCAACTATTTCTATTTTACTGTATCTGATACTAGGTTTTGTTTTTGTTTTGTTATTCTTTACTTTTCTCTTTATTTGTTTTTCTTAAATGTTGTATGCTAAAAAAAAAAATCTAAGCCAGGTGTAGTGGCCCACGCATATAATCCCAGCACTTTGAGAGGCTGAAGCAGAAGGATAGCTTGAGACCAGGAGTTCAAGACGAACCTGGTCAAACATAAATACAAAAATTAGCCAGGCATGGTGGTGCATGCCTGTAGTTCTAGCTATTTGAGAGACTGAGGCAGGAAGATCGCTTGAGCCGAGGAGGTTGAGGCTGCAGTGAGCTATGATGGCACCATTGTACTCCAGCCTGAGTGGCAGAGTTAGACTCTGCCTCTAAAAAAAAAAAAAAAAATGTATTTGGGTTATCATTAAGGGAGTTTTGACTTTGCCTCTATTAGAAAATGTTTTTAAAAAATTTTTTTTTTGGCTGGGAGCAGTGGCTCAGCCTGTAATCCCAGCACTTTGGGAGTCCAAGGTGAGAGGATTGCCTGAGCCCGGAGGTTCGAGACCAGCCAGAGAAACTTGGTGAGACCTCGTCTCTACAATAAATCAAAAAATTAGTCAGTTGTGGTAGCACACGCCTGTAGTTCTGGCTCCTTAGAAGGCAGAATTGGAAAGATTGCCTGAGCCCAACGGGTCGAGGCTGTGGTGGCCGTGAGTGTGCCACTGCACTCTAATCTGGGTGACAGAGTGAGACTCCAACTCAAAAAAAAATATTTTAAAGATGTGGGGTACAATTCAGGGTTAGGTATACAGATGTTCATTATGCAGGTACCCTTGTTGATGAGGTGTGCCCTCCCCTCCCCTGGCAGTTTCCCACTATTGCCAATCCCGCCAGAATATGTTTTTAATATCCACCTTTATTCACTACTCTCTACTTTAGTAGTGGCAGAAGTGGATCTGAGTTGCGACTCTCAGGTTAAAAGCAGTGTGGCCTTGGATAATTTACTTTTCTTCTCAGACCTTCCATTTCCAAAATAAAGATTAAAATGTCAGTCCAAGACACCTGAAAGGTTGGTTGTATAAGTCAAAGGGATAATATATGAGTTGACGTTCCAACAAGAATAAAGTCCTAGTCAGATAATTTTTGTTATTATTCTGATGTTCATGTGAGACAAGACGGAATCCTAGTACTATTTTGCACAAGAGGAGGCATTGAGACAGAGAGAGAGAGAGAGAGAGAGAGAGAGAGAGAGAGAGAGAGAGAGAGAGAAAGTGACTTTACAAGGCTGGGGAACAGAACATCAAATGCTTAGCTCCCACCAGACAACAAGGTCAAAAACTAAATGGCATTATTTTATGTTCAAACTATTCATGGAATGTTTTTTCTAAAGAGGATGTGCAATCTCTGATCCAAATTTGCAATTAGCCATGCCTCTCTATGAACCAGGACTCCAATGCATAAAAGGATAAAAGCCCACAGGTCTATCATCTGTTTTCACTCCCTAGATACAGTCTGCAGACTACCCCAACTGAATGACTTCTTTTCACAGCACAGCCCACACTTCACTGCCCTTACTGTGACATCTTCATTTAAATTCACAAAGTATTATTTCCTTTTCCTCTGAATCCAGGAGAATTTCATCTGAACTCCTCTCAGAGATCTTGCACATTTTTTTTTTTACAGAATTATAGCTACTTGTGTCAGATTGCAAGTCTCTTGCAGGCAGGGACTGAGTCTTTTATACACTTTAAACACAGCATATGCTCAGCATATATTTGTTAAGATAAACTCACTTTCATGTCCCAGTCTGAGTTTCCAGTGAGAGTCATGAGACCCTTCCAGCCCAGCTGTGACCATCAAATAAAGCACATTACTTACCAATCAACAGAATTCTGTTTAAAAATTGACCAAAATTAAAGATTCTATTTTTAGGTTCACAACAAAATCGAGAGAAAAGTTCACAGTTCACATATATCCCTGCCCCCTACCAATGAACAATCTTCCTCACTAATTACATCCTCAAATAGAGTGGGGCATTTTTTATCATTGATAACCCACCATTGTCATATCATCATCATCTAGAGTCCATATGGTTACATTAGGGCTCACTCTTGGTGTCATACATTCTATGGGTTTGGACGCATGCATAAAGTATATCTTCGATTATGGTATCATATGTGATAGTTTCACTGCCCTAAAAATCTCCTATGAACTGTCTATTTATCCCTTCTTCCCTTCTAATCCTTATCAAACACTGATCTTTTTATTGTCTCCAGAGTTTTACCTTTTCCAAAATGTCACATAGTTGGAATCCTACAGTCCAGCCTTTTTAGGTTGGCTTCTTCCACTTACAATTAAGCATGTAAGTTTTATCCTTCTCTTGTCATGGCCTGAGAGCTCATTTCTTTCTAGCAATGAATAATATTTCATTGTCTGAAAGTCTCATAGTTTATTTATCCTTTCACCTACTGAAGGGTATCTTGGTTGCTTTCAAGTTGTGACAATTAGGAATAAAACTGCTCTAAACATCTGTATGCAGGGTTCTGGGTCGACATAAAGTTTCAGCTCCTCCGTGTAAATACCAAAGAGTGTGATGGACGGATCACATCATAGAAGTGTATTCACTTTTGTAAAAAACCACCAAAATGTCTTCCAAAAAGCTGTACCATTTTTGCATTTCCACCAGCAATGAATGAGACTTCCTGTTGCTCTGGGTCCTCGGTCCTCACCAGCATTTGGTGTTTTGATTTTGACCATTCTAATAGGTGGGTAGTATCATTTCTCGTTGTTTTAATTTGTATTCCCCCTAATGACATATAATGTGGAACTTCTTTTCAAATACTTGTTTGTTATTTGTATATCTTCTTTGGTGAGATGTCTGCTAAGGTCTTTGGCCTTTTTTTTTTTTTAAGTCAGAGTCTAACTGTTGCCCAGACAGGATTGCAATGGCATGCTCACGGACACTGCATTTTCCACCTGCTGTGCTCAGGCAATCCTTCTGTCTCAGCCTTCAAGCACGCACCACTATGCCTAGCTAATTTTTTTAAAGATGTATTATAGAGACAAGGTCTCACAAAGTTTCCCAGGCTGATCTTGAATCCCTAGTCTCAGGCAGCCATCTTGCTTCGCCTCTCAAAGTGCTGGGATTAGAAGTATGAGTCGCTGCACCCAGTCCACCCAGCCCTGGCCCATTTTTAAAGTGAGTTTTGATTTCACATTCTTAAGTTGTAAGAGTTCTTTGTATATTTTAGATAGTCCCTTATCAGTTGTGTCTTTTGCAAATATTTCTCCCAGTCTCTGATTTGTCTCTTCACTCTTTTGATAATGTCATTTGCAGAGCAGAAATTTTAATTGTAATGAATTCAGCTTATCCACTCCTCCTTTCATGTTCAGGACATTTGTTGTCACATCTAGAAAGTCACTGCCAAAGCCAAGATCATCTATATTTTTTATGTTATCGTTTGGAGTTTTACAGTTTTGCATTTTACATATAGGTCTGTGATCCGTTTTGAGTTGATTTTTGTGAAGCTGTAAGGTCTGTGTCTAGCTTCATCTATGTACATGTGGATGTCTAATTTGTCCAGCACCATTTGTAAAAAAAAAATATATATATATATATATTTGACCAGGCTCGGTGGCTCAGCCTATCATCCCAGCACTTTGGGAGGCCGAGGCAAATGGATTTCCTGAACTCTCTGGTTCAAGACCAGCCCGGACAACTTGGCAAGACCTCGTCTCTACAATAAATCAAAAATTAGCCAGGCATGGTAATGCACCTGTAGTTCCGGCTACTTGGAAGGCCAAAACGAAAGGAATGCTGGAGCCCAGCAGGTCGACCCTGGGGTGGCCGTGAGTGTGCCACTGCGTTCCAGACTGGGCGACAAGAGTGAGACTCCAACTAAAAATATGTATATATATATATATATATATATTAATCCACTGCATTGTCTTTGCTCCTTTGTTGAAGATCAGTTGGCTATATTTATGTGGGCCTATTTCTGGGGTCTCTCTTTTGTTCCATTGAGATATTTGTCTATTATTTTATCAATATCACTCTGTCTTGTTTATTGTAGCTTTAAAGTAAGTCTTGAAGTTTGTAGTGTCACTTCACGAACTTTGTTCTTTTCCTTCAATAACGTGTTGACAGTTCTGGGCTTTTTGCCACTCCATATAAACTTTAGAATCAGTTTGTCCGTAGCTACAAAATAGCTTGCTTGGATTTTTATTGTGATTACATTGAATCTATAGATCAAGTTGGGAAGAACTAACCACTTGACAATATTGAATCTTCCTATCCATGAGCATGGAATATCTCTCCATTTATTTAGTTCTTCTTTGATTTTGTTCAACAGAGTTTCATCATTTTCCTCATATATAACTCATACATATTTTGTCAGATTTATGCCTTAGCATGTCATTTTGGGAGTGTCAACATAAATGGTGTTATGTTTTCCATTTTAAATTCCACTTGTTCATGGCTAGTATATAGAAATGTGATTGACTTTTCTGTATTAACCTCTTATTCTACAACTGTGCTATAATCACTTGTTAGTTTCAGGAGTTTTTGTCTTATCAATTCTTTCAGATTTACTACATAGACAACCATGTCATCTTTAAACAAAGACAGCTCTATTGCTTTCTTCTCGATCTGTATAACTTTTTGGGGTTTTTTCTCATTGCATTAGCTAGTATTTCCAGTATAGTGTTGAAGTTGAAAAGCAAAGGTGACGGGACACATCCTTGATTTATTCCTGATCTTAATGGAAAAAACTTCTAGTTTCTCACCATTAAGTATTATACTAGCATTCGGTGTTTTATAGATATCCTTGATTAAGTGGAGAAAATGTTTCTCTATTCCTAGTTTCCTGAAAGTTATTATTATGCATGGGTGTTGGAATTTGCCAGATGCTTTTGCTGTATTTATTGATATGATCATGTCATTTTTTTCTATTTACCCAATAAATGTGATGGATTAGTTTAATTCCTTTTCAAATGTTGAAATAGCATTGCATACATGGGATAAACCCACTTGGTCATAGTGTCTAATTTTTTATACATTGTTAGATTCAATTTGCTAATATTTTGTTGAGGACTTTTGCACATATGTTTATAAAAAATATTGGTCTGTAGTCTTGTTTTTTTGTAATGCCTTCATGTGGTTTTGATATTAAGGTAATGTTGGCCTCATAAAAAGAGTTAGGAAGTATTCCCTCTGCTTATATCTTCTGAAACACATAAATCGGTATAATTTCTCCCTTTGTTTTGGGTAGAATTCACCAGTGAACCCACTTGGGCCTGGTGATTTCTGTTTCATAAGCTTATTCATTGTTTACTTAATTTTAAAAATAAATATAGGCCTAATTAGATTGTCTGTTTCTTCTTGTGGGAGTTTGGGTTGATCGTGTCTTTCAAAGAATTGGTTCACTTTATCTCAGTTATCAAATTTGTGGGCATAGAATTGCTTATAATATTTCTTTATTATCCTTTTAATGTCCATGGGGACTGAAGTGATATGCCCTCTTTTATTTCTGACATTAGTAGTTTTGTCCTTTCTCTTTTTTTCTTAGTTGGGCTGACTGGAAGCTTGTCAATTTTGTTATCCCTTCATATAGCCAGCTTTTTGTTTTGTTGAATTTCTTAACTGCATTTCTGTTCTCAATTTTATTGATTTCTGCTCTAATTTTTATTATTTCTTTTCTTCTCCTTACTTTGGATTTAATTTCTTCTTCCTAGTTTCCTAAGGTAGACACTTAGATGATTGATTTTTAGGTCTTTTTTCTTCTCTAACATAAGCATTCAGTACTATAAATTTCCCCCGAGGCACTGATATCACTGCATTCCACATTTTGATAAGTTGTTTTCATTTTCATTTAGTTTCACATATTTTTTTAATTCCTCTTAATATTTATTTTTTTAAGAAGTGTATTGTTTAATCTTCACATAGTTTGGAATTTTTTGCTATCTTTCTATTATTAATTTCTAGTTTAATTCTTCTGTGGTCTGAGAGCTGACACTATGTGATTTCTAGTCTTTGAAAATTGCTAATGTAGTGTTTTATTATCCAGGATGTTTTCTTAGTGAATCTTCCATGTGAGCTTGAGTAGAACGTTTATTCTGCTGTTGTTGGATCAGGTAGTCTATAGATGTCCATTATATCCAGTCGATTGATGGCATTGTTGAGTTCAACTACATCCTTACTGATTATCTGCCTGCTAGATCTGTGATCCACAGACATGATAGTAGAATCATGTATTTATTCTTGTAATTCTCCTGGGTTTTGCCTCATGTATTTTCATGCTGTGTTGTTAGGCACCTACAACTTGTTGCCTTGTTGGATAATTGACCCCTTTATTATTTAATGTTCACCATTATCCCTGATAATTTTCCTTGCTTTGGAGTCTACTTATTTTGAAATTAACATAGCAACTCCTGCTTTCTTTGGTTAGTGTTAGTATAGTATATCTTTTTTGACTATTTACTTTCAACTGTATATGTCTTTATATTTAAAGCATGCTTCTGTAGACAAGATACAATTGAGACAGGTTTTCTGGTTTACTATGACAATCTCTATGTATTCATTACTGCATTTAGATCACTGGCATTCAAAGTTATTATTGATATAATTGGATTCATAGACTCATATCTACTATATGTGTTATTATTTTCTATCTGTTGCTCTTGTTCTTTGTTTCTGTTTTTATTTTCTTCTACTATTTTTCCGTCTTTTGTGATACTTGAGAATCTTATATGACTCCATTTTTCTCTCATTTCTTAGAATATTATACATTTTTATTTTCTTAGTTGTTGCCTGAGAGTTTACGAAATACATTTACAAACTAATCCAAGTTCACTTTCAAATTGCACTGTACCACTTCACAGGCAGTGAGAGTATAATAATCAAATAATCCTAATTTCTCTCTCCTGTTTCTTGTACCACTGCTGTAATTCATTTTATATATATCGTATGTATATATAGCATATATAAACATACACAAACACACACACATAAGCCTATGTAGCCAAATTCATTGTTACTATTATTATTTTGAACAAACTGTTATCAGTTAGATTAAAAATAAGAAGAATAAAAGTTTTTATTTCATCTTATTCTTTTTTAAATGTTCTTTTATTTATGTATATCTGAGTTCTGACTTACCTCATTGTCCGTCCCTCTAAAGAACTTCTACCATTCTTTGCAAGACTGCTCTACGCAACAAATTCCCTCAATTTTTATTTGTTTGAGAAAGTCCTCATTTCTCTTTCATTTTTGAAGAAATACTTCACAGAGTACAGACTCTGAGGATGGTAGTTTCTTTTTCTCAACACTTTAAACACTTCGCTCTCTTCTTACTTGCATGGTTTCTGAGAAGAAATCAGATATGATTCTTACATATTTTCCTCCATAGATAAGTTGGTGTTTCTTCTTGACTTCTTTCAGGATTTTCTTTTTATATCTTTGATTTTCTTTAGTGTAAAAATCAAAGGCCTAGGTGTAGTTCTTTGGACATTTATATTGATTGGAGTCCTCTGAGTTTCCTGGATCTATGGTTTGGTGACTGAAATTAATTTGGGAAATTTTTCAGTTGTAGTTATTTCAAATAGTTCATTTCTTCATTTTCTCTTCTTCTGGTGTTCTCATTACACATATTTAATGTATTTTGTCATTTTCCTACAGCTCTGGAATTTTCTATTCTGTTTTCATCAGCATCATTCTGTTTGCTTTTTAGTTCTGGAGGTTTTTATTAAGATATGCTAAAACTCAGATATTCTTTGCCCAGTCATGTCCAGTCTACTAATAAGCTCATCAAAGGCATTCTTCCATTTCTGTTATAGTGTTTTTAATCTCTAGCATTTCCTTTTTATTCTTTTTTGGGGACTTTCGTCTCTCTTCTTTCTTTTCCTATCTGTTCTTGCATGCTATCTACTTCATCCATTAAGGTTCTTAGCATATTAAGTCTTGCTGTTTTAAATTCCCTCTCTGGTAATTCCAACTTCTCATTATGTCTGATTCTGATATTTGTTCTGTCTCTTCAAACTATGCCTTTTGCCTCCTAGTATGCCTTGTCATTTTTCCTTGGTAGCTGGACATGATGTACTAGGTTAAAGGAACTACTGTTCATAGGCCTTTAGTAATATGTTGGTAAGGTGTGGGTGAAGAAGAAACACTTTATAGTTCTATGATTAGGTCTCAGTCTTTTAGTGAGCTTGTGCCCCTCGACTGAGAACTTTACAAGTGCTTTTCATTTTATTTCTTCCCACTTAGGTGAGACAGAAGGGCTATAGTGGGCTTGAGTTTTTTTCTTCTCCGACATGGAAGGTAAGAGGGGGCTGGAAATGGGTATTTTCCTTTCCCACGTAGTAAGTTACACAGCAGAGTGAAGTTGAGTATTTTCCTTCTCTCGGGTCAATTAGACTCTGGTTAAACCCCAGCACATGAGACCCTAGTTAACTAGTTTCTCCTGAGGGCAGACTTTATAAAGAAGAACAGAGTGGTCTGGCATATTTCAAAATGGTTCCTTTCCCCCTCCCCCTGCCAGAGGCACTAGGGGATTTTTCTCTTCTATTTACTGTGAGAATCTGGTCAAGCTTCTGGAGGTGAAATTCACAAAAGTGTAAGGAACTCTCTATGACTGGATCCCCTGGAGGCTGAGTTCTCAGAGGTGTCCACACAGAGTCTCCAGCAGTTCATCAACCGCAGTTCTACTTTGCCCACCCCATTGCTGGTTCCCATGGAAGCTTCCACTTCAGTGTGCTGTGATCCTTTGTGTCTGCCTATGATGTGATTCCAATTCGGGAGGCAGTAGTTTGCCCTGTGACCTCACTTCCTTTATATATCTAAAAAAAAATTTTGTTCTGGTTTTTACTTATTAGGATAGATTGGTGACTTCCAAGCTTCTTAAGTCTGGAACCATAAGCAGGAAGTGTCCATAGATTTTAATATCTAGGAATGCCAAATTTAAATTTAGGGAATTAAATTGAACTGTCTTTATAATTAGTCATTATTCTAAGGACTGGACGACCTGAATACTTAACCTTTAATTGCTTCCACTTATTAACAATATAAAGTCTTTTCATATAGTCCCAACAAAGCAGACCAGTTCAGTCCAGCTGCTCGTGGTTTTACTTGACAGCTGCAAGGTAATGACAGCTATAGCAATGCATGATCTAGGGAGAGAAATTTGCCAAGATTATTCTCTAGGGACATTACAGTATACAGTTACATGATGTTAATAAGATATTTTGGAGAGTCACAACATTTACATCTTCAAAATTATATAGAAACCAAATACCATGTATGTATCGGCCAAATGAACCTGATGGCTAGTGGACAGGGCTGCAACGTTTTCTACTAGGTCATAGAATATTTGACTGCTAAAAAACCCTGGCATAAGCACATGAATTGTAAGCGACAGTAGAAACCAACTGCACTTTTTGGAAGCCTGGAAGCAGTGTTGACCGTTGAGGTTTTCAATACAGGACAAAGAGAAATCTGTGTTTCTTTAAGGTTCTCTGAGACCATCAATATCAGAATCACTTGAGTACTTATTGAAAATGCGTGTCCCTGGGACTCCCCCACAAAATATCAAATAAGTGTCTTTGGAGTGGGACTAGAAATCAGAGTTTCTACAAGTTCCCTTGAATGATTATCAACACCCAATAAGATTTGAGAACTTCCATTGTGCGTTCAAGCTCCTTGAAACAACATGCGGTAGTGCCACCCAGTGGTTTGTTCTCAACGACTGTGGTCTTTGCTTGGAAGCAGCCTCATGTTTAACGCTTTAAGTGGCTCAAATATGGCTGACTCAGGCTTTGGGGGAATCCTAGCTGCTCTCTGCTAAGCAACGAGACAAGCTGCCACAGGGTCAATTGGATTGAGTTGTTCCGTTCACCAGAACAAGCCACTAATCAATGAGAGTGGCCTGATTATTTAGGGCCATATGAACAATGGAATCAGATGAAGCTGGATAATGCAATTGCCAGGAATTGACTTGTGACAGTCAATCTGGGTGACTTTTAAAAGACCGTCACTTTTTAAGATGACCTAGTAAGTTTCTGTCTTTAGTCTATACGTATCACTCTGAGCAGACCTCTAATGCAGGCCTGTAGCAAAACTGCTTCTCTGGCATTCTTTGACTGTTCTGTTAACAGACATTTTTACAATTTTTTTCTTTATTTCATGTCATATTATTTTATGGGAGATATTGATGGATCCTAACACATAATTAAAAATTGCTTCCAAACTGTGTTGATTTTTAGGGGCTTTTTTGTTGGGGGGTTAAGGTCAGCAAATTATATCTGATATTTTAAGAAGTTAAATACATATTTTGATTGTTTTACCTCGTGGTAACCATATTGTAACATCTGTATTTCGTGCTATAATCAAACTTGGAGAAAATAAGCACTGGAAAATGCTAAAGAAGTTCAATGATCTGGCTATAAAGAATCATGTCCTATTTATGATCTGCTCTTTCTTACATGAGAGATGGTGGTAACCTTTCTATATGACAGCATTGCATGTGCTCTGTAGACATGTAATGACTTCAAAAAGTTCAGGGACAGGGCCTGAATGCATCTCTGTAATTGTAGAAGACTGAGTGTTGATAGGTTTAAATTTTCCTTGTGATCGGTCAAAAGCATTCCCAGAACTGAAGTAGGTGCTGAAATGGGGAGAGGAATCCTGGTTCCTGTTCATGGAGGAAGTTACAGTTATCTGTTAGACTCTTATGTGGCTCTAGTGGGGAGCCGAGATTCTAAAGTTATTTAATCTAACCTATACAGATAGGGTTCATACTGCTACAATGAAGGCAAATCAAGATAAGTCAAATACTCCACTCCACGACACATGCATAAGTAGTAGAACAGGATTTCTAAGGCTCTAGCAAATAGTAAATAAAGAAAATCAGCGCCATTATTCCCTCGCATGACCATGAGAATTGTGGTTATGATCCTTGAACAATTAAGCTAAAATAAAGAAATGTCAGGAGAGCTTTTGTTTATCCCTGCTCCCAAATATGTTGTTGTAAACAGAGAAAATAAGTGGTTGCTTATAAATTGGTAGCTATATTTATCAAGAGAATGGTGGAAGGTGGGGACAGGAGAGCACATCTACAATATGAATGCGTCTTAGTGATTGCTTTCTTCCTGAAAAGTAGGAAATAGCCCTTGAGTAATCAACCTAAGGACAGAATGGTAATATTTTGTGTAGCTTCTCTAAACCCTGTGTGTGTATGTTTACAATGTTTTGCTCTATGGAGAGTTTTTCCTCCTTTTTTACTATCGAGAGATTATAAATACAGAAGCATATATAAAATGTATATGTACAGCTTAAAGAATAATGACTTGTTAATACCCATTTAACTGCCACCAGATCAAGAAATATAATATTGTTAGCACCCTAGAATCTATATGTTATCCATCTCCCCACCACACACACACACACACACACACACACACACACACACACACTCACAGCCCTGGTAACCACTAGTATGATTTTTGTGACATATACGTATGTATGTAAACAAGTAAAAAATGTTTGGAGACCCTCAAGACCACCTTCCCTTCTGACACCAGTTAAAGAAATTGAGGGATCCCCAAGACCACCTTCAGGTTTTATAATTTTCTAGAAGGAACACAGAACTCATGAAAGTGCTTATACTCGCAGTTGTGGTTTATTATATCAAAAGGATACAAATTAAAATCAGCCAAGGGAAGAGGTACATGGGGCACGGTTCAGGACAGTTCCAAGCGCAGGGCTTTTAGTGATCTTCTTCCAGAGGAGTTTTGCAGACAGTGCGTACTTCTCCCAGTAATAATGAGTGACAATATGTATGCTAACCAGAGAAGCCCAACAAGCTCGTTGTCCAGAGTTTTTATTGACGCTCAGTTACATAAAGATGGTTGACAGTCTGCAGGGCTGACCTTTGTTTCTAATTCCTCCAAAAGTCAATTTGATAGTTCATGGCCTCAGGCCTCCACAATAAATGACATCATTTGCATATAGACTCTCTGGGGCAATCTTCAGGTAAACAGTGACATTCAAATCAAACAGGACATCCCAAGGCCTTAGACATTATCTCCAAGGGACCAAGATCAAAGGTCTCTTGATCAAAGTTAATCCTTTATTGCACGTATATAAATGCAGATGTTTGTATATATATTTTTTTATTAAAATATAATTTGGTAGTGTTACTTTTTGAATTTCATGCCAATGCTTAAGTATTATTTGTATACTTACAAATACGTAGGTTTTTTGAACTTCATATAAATTCTTCAGGTCAATAACTGTATATATGCTTAAATATTTTTATTTGTTTCTTTTGAGAGTTGTTTATTCCATATTGGGTTAATATTCTAGATTTTTTATCAAATATTAATAGTGTTAAAGTCTTTTTATCAAGTGAAAAGTGGATAAGACGATTATCTATAGGACAGCAGTGAGTTCAACCTAGAATTTCTAGCACGGACAGCTAAGGACTCCATTTGTTCATGAGAATGTCCCTCATAGCTGTTGTGAGTGATACAGAGGACCCCAGAATGAAATACAGTCATTTTTATTGTCATAGTCTGAAAAGCTAGCACTCACCTATCTTATTGATCAGCCTCAATTTTAAGGTGTCATCACATTACCTCTCTTATACCGCCAGCAAAGAGGAAATCAGTTACAGCCTAGGCCAGGGGTCCATAACTGTTTCTTAAAGGGCCAGTTTGTAAATATTTTAAGATGTACAGGTCATACTGTCTCCATTCCACCTCTGCCCTTATAGCCTGAAAGCAACCATGGATGAAAACAAAGATGTATGGCTATGCTCCAGTGAAACTTTATTTGTGCACACTAAAATTTGAATTTTATATCATTTTTATGGGCCTTAAAATATTATTTTTCTTTCTTTTAACCACTTAAAAAGGTAAAAACATTCTTAGCTCACAAGTCAGATAAAAACAAGTAGCATACTTGGATTTAGCCCATGCTACAATTTACCAAGCTCTGGCCTAGATCAGTGGATTCAGGGTTCTAGAATTAAGTTCAAACTTTTCATCTTAATAAAATATTCCTTGCTGCTCCTAATTCATCAGTCTTAAACCACTGACAATCATGAAAATGAATTATAACTCATCTAAAACTTTTTTCTTTATAGTCAGGATCTTACTCTATCACACAGGCTGGAGGGCAGTGCCATGATCACAGCTCACCACAGCCTTCATCTTCTGGGCATAGGTAATCCTTCCACCTCTGCCTCCAAGTAGTTGGGACTACAGGTGTACACCACCATGCCCTGCTAAGTTTTTGATTATTTGTAGAGATGAAGTCTTGCTATGTTGTCTAGGCTGGTTTGAAATGCCTGGACTCAAGCAATCCTTCCTCCTCAGTCTCCCAAAATGCTGGGATTACAGGCATGAACCTCCGCTCCTGGCTCTAAAATATTTTAGAACTCAGTTTGTATGACTTGGCTAGAGAAATTAAAATGTTATAATTAGTCAATGGATTTCAGTAAACATTTGACCAGAACAACTGGCTAATGGTCTAAATTTTACCACCTAAATAAAACAGATGAAGAGATTCCCACAATAATCCTCCAATATTAAGTCTCTAAATAGAATTCCTGTGGCAGATGAAGGGCATTAATTTTCTTCCTTTCCCCTCAATTCAATCAATATAGGTAAAAAACAAAACAAAACAACGGTAGTCATCGTGTATCAAAATCCCCAAGGTAGCATAGACCGTCCCTAGGAAAGTCTTATTTGTACAGATGTGATATGAAACAGAAATCAATTAATGCAGCCATATCACTTTATTCTGAGAGATACCAAGCAAGTCCCCCACAACTATATTTTAATTCTGCATTCATTGTTGGTTGATGAGTTCAATGAGTAATTTGCAAGAGAAAATAACACAAAATTAATCTCGCTTGCTTAATTGTTATTATTGCTTCACTCCAACTTTTCCCTTTTTTTAAAAAAAGCAATGTTTTTAAAAATTACATGTTAGCATAGAATATCTTTCCCAAATTAAAGAACTGTGCCTCATCGCTTTTTTTTTTTTTTTTCATATTTAGATCTACAAAGATACGGAAAGGTGTGATCCAGTCCATCAGGTAAGGGCTTATTTCTGGTGCAGATTGAAGATGACTGGTTAGAAAGGAAGTGCTGGTAGTTTATTCAAGCGGTTTTCGTCTTCTGCTTTTCACACTTCCTAGGATGTAAACATCTCTGTTGTTTCTCTTTGGATTTTTCTCTTCTGGATTTTTTTTTACTGTTGAGTCTGATCCATTGTCTCTCTGGATCGCATTTACATGACAGTCTAGCTGCTGTTGGATACCGACATTCCTGTACGGGTATTTGATTTCATGTATCTACATTATGATTGCTTTGTTTTGTTGCTAGGTGTTTTATTGTATTTCTCCACAATATCTTCTTTTTAAAAAGTGTTTTGAATGGGGTTATTAGAAGAATACTCATAGAATGAGTTCTGAGGGTCTATTATGAGAATGGAAACAGTCAGCTATATGTCAACTCCATCACTCCTAGACTGACAAAATGGCACAGCTAGGCCTACAAGGCCATATCCACAATGCTTAGCGAGATTCTGTGAAAAAAGACAAGACTGACATCCTTTTTTCTGTAATCTCAAGTATCAAAATAGCATCCAAATTTTAAAAAATAATTAATTTGCTCTCTTAAGTAATTTAACACAAGGAGTTCCCTACTATTCAACATCTAGATGTCAGGGATATTTATGCACTGTCCGTATTTCAAGGCAACCCAGAAGATGCAGAGAAACTAATGAACAATTTTCAAGCCACCCTCTCAGAAATACTGTTCAAAACTCCTTTTTCCTCCTTCTCCTAGAATTTTAAATATTGTTGCAATCGAATATTGAGGACCACAGACCCCAGAGCATTGTTACTGATAAATGATTCCTATTAATAGCGATTCCATTCATTAGAGTTCGTTAATTCATTTTGGTTTTGTTGACTTTCCTGTGTTTTCCTTTTTTTTTTTTTTTTTTTGATACATTCCATTTTTCTGTTTCTTTTCTATGTTTTAATCCAATTACCGGCCCCCTAAACAAGCATTTGCTGCCTCTCCAGTAGGTGCACTGAGCTGTGAGTGGAAGTGATTTCTGATTACAGACAGGCTAATTTTCAAGGGACAAGAGGAACGACATGCAGTGAACTGAATAAAAGAATAATGAAAAATACCTTGTTAGGTGACATATGGCACAGATTTAGAGCACAGATGGGAAAGGAAAAAGTTACTTAATCCTAAAATACATATGCATTACGTGGCTAGCAGTTTGATATGGTTCATATATGATAGGCTTGGTTAGAAGAGAAGAAATATTTTACACATGTCATTGCTCAGGACTGTTCATTAATATTAGAATTAGCTTCTCTAGTTGAGAGGGTGACAAAAAGCAATTTAAACTCCTTAAAGTCCTAGAATTTTGTGAACAGGACCAAGGGTAAAAGTCATTAGGCAAGAGTGGCTCCAAGATCCCTGGACTTCCAATTTCTGATCCCTTTCCCTTGTATTGGTCCACTTTCATTTTAATCCTTTTTAGAATTTCTACTTTTATGATTTCCCATACCTTTTTTTTTTTTCTACACCCTAAGGTATGATTAATAATGCCTTGGAGAATTCCCAATGTTGCAACCTAGATTGCCTAGAACTCATGCCTTGGGATGAAGAGATGGAGCATTGATTGATGGAGGATCATTTTTGCTTTAATAGAAGCCAACAGATGAGCAGACATTTTAGGAAATAACCGGGTCTGTAAAAACCCTCTGAAATCATGGGGCTGCACCACAAATTGGGCTGGTCCTCCATCAATGTAGAGGCTGATCACGATAATCTCACTGGAGGCAGAGTACGAAAAAAGTGAATTCCGAAACCGATGATGCTGTTTTATTTCCCCCCTTCTCATCTGCTAATGACCTGATAAAGTATGAATGCTCTCTCTTCCAAATCTCCTGTTGAAATGTGTCTCCTGGTGTTGGGGGAGGGGCTGAGTGGGAGGTGTTTGGGTCATGAGGACAGATCCTTCACACATGGCTCCTTGCTTTTTTTGCAGTAATGAGTGAGTTCTTGCTCTATTCATTCACATGAGAGCTGGTTGTTTAAAAGAGGCTGGGCTCTCTCTTCTCGCTCCTGCTCCCACTGTCATGTCTGTTACCTTTCCATCTTCTTTCTCTATCTTTTATTCACCATGAGCAAAATCTTCCTGAGGCCTCACCAGAAGCCAACGAGTTATCAGCATCATGCTGAACCGTGAGCCAAATCAACCTCTTTTCTTTATAAGTTACTCCACCTCAGGTATTCCTTTATAGCAATGCAAAATGAACTGATGATACATGAGCAATAGCTCTGGGGGACAAGATATAAAAAAAAACAATTGGCAGAAGGTTCAGGAAAACAAAGTTTAAAAAAATCAAGAAAAACAATGAGATCTTTCTCCAAATTAGGCCAACTCGCATCACAGGAATGGAAGGTTTTATTTTGAACCTCATAAATCTGAGAAACAAGGTGCATAGGTTACAAAATCTTTAGGAAGACTATAGGACACATCATAGTCACAGCACTGGATGCAATTTCATTGAGCTTTTAACCGTGGAGAGTCAAGGTTTCCCACAAAATGATGCCGTCTCGTTGGTCACAGAAAAGCCAACAGAGACAGGAGGCTAAGCACAAATGAACACCAGAGACCAAAATATCAATTTCTGAGGAACTTTAAAAGGTTGTCAGGGCAGGCCAAACACAGTGGTGAGAAAGCAAGTAAACGCTTCACTTATTCTACACATGGCGTGGTTGTGATGAGCCTTTAGGAACAAGGAATCCGGAAGTTTATAGATCAGCTCAGATTTTGACCCTACTCTTCTCAGAGTCCAAAGGAAACTAGACCGTCACACACCTTCAGATGGTTTTATGTGGCGTCGTTTGACTCTACTTTGTAACGCAGTTTTACCCATTTCTTTTAGTTCTTTAGGCAAACATTAAATCATAAAGCTTTCTTCAGTATTTAAGAGACAGTTAGCTGCCAAATGGTGAATAAAATGTGTGATTTAAACACTGAAATTCAAAGTTTAATGTCACTTTTATCATTTCACTTCATTATATACTATAAAATATAGAGCCATAACTTATAATGACAATGACAATCACATACGATATATTCTGTAGATTTGCTTCTAATACTACCAGAATGTATTTCAGACAGACTATAGTATTACTAACACACGGGGCTTTTAAACTTGGTTTCAAAGCTTTCATGTAACATCTCTGGAGGCTAAGCCCTAAAAAATTGAAAGACTTAATAAGAGGCTAATAAGAGTCCAACTCTACAGTCCAGGACTCCAACACAGAAAGAAGGCAGTTTCTTCTTTGCTGGGATTGATAACAGATGTGAAAGAGTCTGTTTCGGAAATAGGCCAATAGAAGTTTCCTGAACTAGGTAAAAAGAATAAACACAAATAAAGCTGTTAGTAAATGAAAATTAACACCAAGGCCACTGCTTTGTCCAACTCCCGTGTGTTCATGTGGCTCTGTGAGCTATAGTCGCCATGTTTTTTAGCTTTGGCCTCCTCTCCCACCCTGGGGAGGTGGGTCTCTACTCTTTCTCTCTCTCTTACTTCCTAAGTAAACTTTGCTTGAAAACTTAAAATGAAAAAAAAAGAAAGAAAGAAAATTGACACCGAGAAGGTGGATAATCTAGTTTGGTTTTCTGCATTGATCAAATTCACTGAATAATTGTTTCCTAATGCTTTACAGTGATGAGTCAGAGAAAAGAGACCAGTTCAGAATAGTGATGGTGGTCCGGGGGAGGATTGCCATCTTTGGCCTTTTTCATACACAGCTGTCACAGCAGTCTATGCAAACCATGGCTATAATTTTTCAGAACCCTGCTGCATAATGTGACAGAGAATTTTGTTTACAATTCAACAGTGTCAACATGGTAGTGATCGTTTGAGAAGGTGATTTCATAGTTGGCAAATAATATTAGATTATTTCAATTTGTTGATAAGACTGGGAAAGTGTTGGACTTTTCTTGGCACTATGCTATTTGCAGATTAGCTGGGAAAAAGTTGGAAGTTATCACCATGGAAGTCTAAATCAAGTAGCTTTCACAGAAAACTTAGTTGCTAAAAAAAAAAAGTCTTAATTTTCTGTTGGCTTGGTTTTGGCTTTGGTTTTTCTACAACTTTTTGTTAACTCACTCCTCCTCCAGTCAAGCAGGGCAAATTTCCCATCATATCAGTAGAGTGGGGTACACCACATCCTTGAGATCTCTTTCTCCATGAAGCAAGAAGTCAGATTTTGTTCTGGGACAGGCTCAACCTACCATATTGGGATGACTGTTTCCATGCCCAGTCTTGTCCTTGTCTTCCTGTATTTGGAACGATGAACTTACCCTGATTTCACAGTCATCATTTTCTTCTTCTCCTTCTCCTTTTCTTTCTTCTTCAAGTCAAAGTCTCACTCTATTGCCCAGCCTGGAATGCTGGAGTGCATTGTGGCACACTCAGTGACACCACAGCCTCGACCTGCTGGGCTCCAGTGATCCTTCTGCCTCAGCCTTCCAAGTAGCTGAAATCATAGGTGTGTGTCACCATGGCCAGCTACTTTTGTTTAATTTATTGTAGAGACGAGGTCTTGCCAAGTTACCCAGGTTGATCTGGAACCTCTGGGCTCTGACAATCCTCTCATCTCCACCTCCCAAAGTGTTGGGATTATAGGCATGAACCATGGCATCCACCTTTATATTATTAATAAGTCTTACCTGGTTGGTTTTCCTTCCTAAATTCTTGACCCCTGGCAAGAGTATGCTCCTTAACCCTTGTTGCAGGAAACTGTGGCATTCATCCCTCACCTACTTTGATTCAGTTTTCCTACACCCATGAAAACACCCTACACTTAAACTCCAGGGCCTCTTTTCCAGTTCAGTATTTCACAGAAGAGTCGCTTGTAGAATTGCTCCATGGATGGGCATAGGCAAAGGAACAATACTATAGAACTGAGTTGTCTATAATGGATGTCCACAGCCTACACCCAAATGGACTGTCATGGAAACACTGAACGTTAACTTTCCGCCACCTCAGATTTGCTACTGAAGTTAATAGGGCTCACTTGAGAGATGAATTTGCTCTTTAAAAATTTATTTCCTCTGCATTTTCTCTAGCTATAAATAGGAACCTGGGATCTCATAAAACCGAATTAAAATTATCAAATACTATTGAACCAACCTAATGAAAATTTTAACCAAAAGTCATTGTAAATTAGGTGTGTGCTACACTGAGAACACAAGCCTTTGTAAAGTAGATATTGTTCTTATGTAAACTCATGAATGGAGACCTTCTTGAATAAATTACTTCTTAATAACATAGGAGAGTTATTGGCTGGGTAAATACCTCCCTGGGGCTCCCACTGAAATTCCTGAATTTAAATGTTCAATAGAACTTCATATTTGTCACCTTTACTAACGAGTTTTTCTTTATGAAATCATTAGTAGCATGAAAAAGTTAAATTTTGTATCTGATTTCTAGAATTAATGTTTTTTAAAAGACCTCAAGGGATTGAAAGTTTTCTTGCTGGGATACGACATTTACATAATTTCTATTGCCCCAACATGTACACACCCCTACCCATTGTCAATTTGTTACCTGAGGCAGGAGAAAGAAAAAATGTCAGAACAACTGGAATGTCGGGGAATTTTTGCAAAGAGAAACAATGGGCCTTCTCAAAAGAGCAGAGAGCAAAATCATTTCACCTGTTCTAATTTGTGATTCAAACATAGAAAGTCTCTGCAGTTCTTTCTGAGACCCGTCCTCCCAGCAAGGACTATTGCTGCTGCTATATTTATAATATTCACGAAGTTTATCACCATAGTTAAAAATTCCCTGAGCTGTGGGAATCTATTTTGTTACAATTACTCTGGAGTTTTCATTTTTAAATTTTGGATTTTGCGTGCATTTCTTTCATCTTAACATGGCAGCAGGTGGACTAAGTTCTCTGCTATCAAAGCAAGGACTGAGACCCTATCCTTATGAAAAATTGAAAAAATTAGCCAAGTGTGGTGGCACGCACTAGTAGTTCCAGCTACTCAGGAGGCTGAGGTGAGAAGATCACTTGAGGTCAGGAGCTTAAGGCTGCAGTGAGCTGTGGATCATGGACTGCTTTCCATATATGGGGCAGTGAAGGAATGCTGTGACCTTTCAAAGATGCCATTGCTATGACTACACTGAAAAGAAAGATGCAAATAAATTGCAATCACTGCTTTCCAGTGTTCTGACCCTACTTAGTCTCTTCCTGTCTGTGGTTAACTAGATTCCCAAATTGACAGGTAGTTTTATACCAAAAAGAATAAGTCAGTGGAATATTTGGTGCACCTCCATTATGCAAAAAGTACTACATACAACACAGGGTCCCGGTGCTTCTCGATAACTAAGTGTTCATGATACTCTACAAGATTTATAGCACTAGTTTTCCTAAATATTGAATCAACACTTTAAGACCAATCCATGATAATATAATTGGTTGTATGAAAATAAATGGTACCATTGCTGAGAACCATAATTTTTATTACCTTTGCAATACATCAGGTTAAAAAGCATATTTAACAAAATCATAACATAAAAAATTAAAACCAGTATTTAAAGATACTTCATACTACTGTGAAATGGATTTTTTAATGCACAGGCTAAAGATACGAATAAAAGTTACTCAAGAATGGTTTCATAGGCTGGGCACGGTGGCCCAGCCTGTAATCCCAGCACTATGGGAGGCCGAGGCGAGAGGATTGCCTGAGCCCAGGGATTCGAGACCAGCCTGGGCAACTTGGTGAGATCTCGTCTCTACAATCAATCACAAAAACTAGCCAGGCGTGGTGGTATGCGTCTGTAGTTCCAGTTACTTGGAAGGATTGCTTAAGTCCAGCAGGTCGAGGCTGTGGTGGCCGGGAGCGTGCCACTGCATTCCAGCCTGGGTGACAAGAGTGAGACTCCAACTTAAAAAGAATGGTTTTATAACAATGAATTTCCTACTAAGCAGACACCAGAGATGGCACTCAAATCACCATGAAACAAAACAAATTTGCCAAAGAACACAAATTAACAAATAACTGAGACTATACATCAACCTCCTCAAAAAAAAAAGCCCTAGATTCAGTCAAAGGTTTTATACAGAATTCAAAGTCTGTTCCACATTATGATACAAATGTATTGAAATACATATACACAAACAAAATTCTATATACATACATAACATTTTTCTACTGAATCGCATCAGAAATCACATATGAAACCCCAAAGAAAATGTTTCCCGGGCCACTTTATTCAACAAGTATAGGGTGAGAACATTCCAAGCATAAGTCAGCTCTTCGTGCAAAGACTCAAGTGACAGGGGCCAGAACAGTTAGGATGGAGAATGAGGTTGAAGGAGGGACCATCTCCCATGGAAAGGAGTTGTATAGGTGCATGCAGAGTTACTGAGAGCTGCAGTCTCCAGTTCATACTGTGGTTTTGCTTTGTATCATTTTTCCAAATTCTGAACTCTCTCTTCATCATTGTCTTCTGAGACCATAGGGGTTTCTTCCTGGCCAGAAGATTTTCTGATCTCAGGCTGGAAGTTCCCAGACCTTTGCGCCTTTCCTTGTTTGGGTTGGTTCAGTAGCATGCCTGAGTTGCAGGTGTTACCCTCTAGGGAATAATGAACTCCTGACCGAAATGTCCTTATGTTTGAGCCTTGAGTTACGCAAAGCAAACATGTTTTCTAGTCTTAGTCTATCAAGCTGTGTGATTAGCATTATTTATATAGTTTAGAAAGAGTTCCGTGTATGTGTGTGTGTGTGTGTGTGTGTGTGTGTGTGTGTGTGTGTGTGTGTTTACATATATGTAAGCAATGCACTATTATGGTATAGTACGTGCCAAAAAAAGAAAGTAGTAAACTGGCCAGGTGCAGTGGCTCATGCCTGTAATTACAGCAATTTGGGAGGCTGAGGTGAAAGAATCACTTGAACCCAGGAGTTCAAGACCTGCCTGGGCAGCATCGTGAGACCTTGTCTCTAAAAACAAACAAACAAACAAAAAATAGCCAAGCGTGGTAGCACCACCTGTAATCCCAGCTATCTAGGAGCCTGAGTCAGAAGGATTGCCTAAGCCTGGAAGTTGGAGGCTGTGGTGAGCCATGATCATGCCACTGCACTCCAGCCTGGGTAACAGCATGAGACCCTAACTCCAAAAAAAAAAAAGGTATAAAACTAAGGCAAAAATGCCCACCAGCTCCCACCAAGTATTCCATCAGTATAGTGCAGGTTCAGAAGACAAATCACCTGGCTACAAAATCCCAGCTTAACTTCCTTCAAACTCTGTTTTGGAAAAATATGAGAAATTACAATGTTCCTATCTCACAAAATGGTTTTATGGATTAGATAATAAAATATATTTCAGATGCTTGTCATGATTGGCACCTGTTACTAAGATGACATCTTGCTTTAGAATGAGGCAAAAGAAGTCGTTGTCTGCCTGGAACAAACATCTGACTTGAGTTTGGGGTAGGTTGAACACACAGCCTGAGTGTAAAAGGTAACAAATGGCAAGATGGGGACATTTAAAAGGTCCAGGATCCCCAGCAGGGTCGTGGTTTCTTGCAGAACATTCGTGATGGGACTGAGGAGTGGGAATTGGTGACACTTTACCAAAGCAGCTCTGGAAGGACACACTGTCCATCGTAAAGCACGAGGACAATAGAAAACCCAGCTCACAGAGTACACTGAAGCATTGCTTAGAATAGTGTAAGCATTGGAATTCTAAAAAATTCTGATCTGTGGGTTAACGTGTTTCATCCAAGTTTCGAATTTTTTGGCCAGAATTTCTTAAAATATTTTGTCTACCCCTTTCTCTACTCTCCTTTTCAGATTTCCTAGTATGGTTGATGTTGTTCCACGGGTGTCTAAGGCTCGTTTGTCTTCATTTTTTTTCTTTTTCTTCAGATTGAATGCTTTCTATTAATATATGTGTAAATCTACCAATTCTTTCTACCACTGTCTCATCTACTGTTGAGCCTATCTAAGGATTCTTTTTTTTTACTTCTGGTATTGTACTTTTCAACTCTAGAATTTCCATTCAGGTTCTTCCTATAGTTTGTATTCCTTTGTTGAGATTCCCTGTTTACAGAATCATTGTCATAATTTTTTCCTGCTAATTCTTTAAACATAATTTTCTTTAATTTTTTTGTAAATCCAACATCTGGGCCCACTTGGAGTCAGTTTTTATTCATGGCTTTTTCCCCCTGCTATGCATCACATTTTCTGTTGTTTTCATTTGTTTTGTTTGGCATGCCTCATACATTTCTTTGAAAACTAGACATTTTATATGATATACTATAGCAATTCTGGATTCTTCTCTTTTCCCCTGAGGGTTACCTTATCTTCTTGGTGCTGTTATTTTTGTTGATTTAGTAACTTTCCTGGGCTTTATCTGCAGAATTGTTCTCCCCTTTAAGTGTGGTCACTGATGTCTCTGCTATTTTTGTCTTTTTTATTTATTTATTTATTTATTTATTTATTTATTTATTTATTTTTGAGTTGGAGTCTCACTCTGTCGCCCAGACACTCCCGGTCACTGCAGCCTCGACCCACTGGGCTCCAGCAATCCTTCCGCCTCAGTCTTCCGTGTAGCCGGAATTACAGGCACGCGCTACCATGCCTGGTTGATTTTTTGATTTATTGTAGAGATGAGGTCTCGCCAAGTTGCCCAGGCGGGTCTCAAACCTGCGGGCTCAGGCAATCCTCTCACCTCGGCCTCCTAAAGCACGGGATTACAGGTTGAGCCACCGAGCCTGGCTTTTGTCTTTTTTAATATTTTAGCCTGCCTTCCTCAGGCTGCCCAGCTATGTCTGTATAGTTTGCAGGTTAGCCAGTGACTGTAAAGAGATTCTAAACTTGGATGAAAATCCTAAACTTGGATGAAAGACCAGTTCTGTGACTGTCAGTGAGGTTGTGATCTTAGTGGGTTCAAGCTGCTATCACAAAACACAATAGCCCAGATGGCTTATAAACAACAGAAGTTGGGACCAGCCATGATGGCTCACTCCTATCATCCCAGCACTTTGGGAGGCCAAGGTGAGAGGGCTGCTTGAGCCTAGGAGTTCAAGACCAGACTGGGCCACATAGTGAGACCTCATCTCTGCCAAAAAGTCAAAAAATTAGCCAAGTATTGTGGTACAGGTCTGCAGTACCAGCTACTCTGGAGGCTGAGGCAGGAGGATTGCTTGAGTTCAGGAGTTGGAGGCTGTGGTGAGCCACGGTCGTGCCACTTCACTCAACCTGAGTGAAAGATCAGGACCCTAACTCAAAAACAAAACAAAACAAAAATTTACTTCTCACAGCTCTAGATGCTGAGAAGCCCAAGACACCAGAAGAAGCAGTGTCTGGTGAGGTTACAGATAGTCAATTTCTAGCTGCATCTCCACATAGCAGACAGGAGCTAGCTAGCTCCAAAGAGCTGGCTGGCTCTTTTATGAGGACACTAATCACATTCATAGGGCTCCCACTCTTATGACCTGATCACCTCCCTAAGGTCCCACCCTCTAATGCCATCAACTTGAAGATTAGATTTTAACATATGGATTTCAGAAGGAACCCAAACATTCAGCAACAGCAGTTGATGTGTTAATATCAAGACTTGGTATCATGGCGGTCATTTTATTTCATAGATCCTAGAAAACTTGCCAAACAGGACAGTAAGTCCATGGCAGAATATTCAATTTTACTATAAAACAGCTCCCAGAAAAGATCTTAAGTCAATGGAATTGATTAATCGGGCTCAGATTGGTAGCACAGTTCTACAAATCAGGCTACTCCCGCGACTTTATGAAAGCTAACCTACTTTGATTTGTGCTTTGATTCCTTTATCTAGACCATGTACCTAATGAAACCAGCACCTCTCTGGATGTAGGGAGGATTAAATAAGAAAGATAAAATCTATGAAAGAGCTTAGGAAAGTATCTGATGCCAAGTAAACCATATTCATACGTCGCGTTTTTCTTTCTTTTTCCTAATTTCACCTACTTTAAAAAGTTACTCTATGTCTTCTGGAAATTACATATCCATTTCACTTCTTTTCAGAATAATCCCTCCAGACCATGGAACAGCCCCCTTCTGAGTAAACTGCGGGTCTGGGTGGGGCCTCTATCTAATAGCGTGTTTGTGCAACCAACACTTTTTGAGTTCAACTACTTCCCAGCTGACTTCTGCTTTATTTTCCCTCACTTTACAGAAAAGTCAGCAATGAAAGACTTCTCATAGCAGCCATCCATTTGTTATCATAAGCAAGCAGCAAAAGACAGTGCAAAAACTAAAGAGTCATTTTTACACACCAACACACAAGGAAGGGTGCCTGGAGGCACTCTTTTCATCCACACCCACACAGTCATCACCGTCTTAATCATCACTCTCAATTATAAAATTCAGTAATAAATTCTGTTTTTCAACCAGCCTGCACTGTGACTTTTGGTAAATATATAATACATTAGTCAAGCTGTATATATAATATAAGTATAATGTATACATAATATATAATTAGAGTATATGAGAGGGACCCCCAAACCAGAATTTATTTATTAAAAAATTGTGTATTTATTCTTACATATTTAAACTTCAGTCACTTTCAAAATACTCTCCATTTGATGTGATACATCTGTTGAGACGCTTTTCCACTGCTCAAAACAGTTTTTGAACTCATCAATTTTAATGGCTTTTCCTACTTCTGCCGTTTTTGGTTGTTGCTGCTGTTGTTGCTGTTGTTGTTACCCCCCACCCCCATCAGCAAAATGTTTCCTTTTGAGGACTTTTTCCATCCAAGGAAACAAAAAATAAAAGCCACTGAAAGTGAGATCAGGTGAATAGGGAGAATGGGGAACAGGGGTCATGCCATTTTGTTCAAAAACTGCTGAACACTCAGCAAGGTGCGGGCAGTCTCACTCGTGAATCATCCATCATGAAGTAAGCAAATGTGTTGAAAGAATCTCCAAAAGAAATTCACTGAAGTCAAACACAGGCCCTCACAACAGCGCACCTGGTACACTGAGACCAATGGATTCCTAAAACACTCACGTAGCAGGGGAAGACTGCACTACAAGACGCCCACTCTCCAAAGAAAAATTTCGGTTTTGGAGACCATCTCCTCTTGTACTACACTAGTAAATTAGTGTATATATGAAATACTAGTATATTATGTAGTAGCCCACATAATTTATCAATGTATACAATATACTAGTATATATGTATATCTGTATTACATACATATCTTAATTTCCTCACAACAAAATGCTTTAGTTTCCTCACGGAATTTTGGTAAACAAGTAAAATGGCAGATGCAAACGATTCTTTGAAAAATTAAATGTTATGCCAATTTTGCAATGCATTTTATATGTATAGATACACACACATATACATATCGAACTTACCAAAGAAAATAATTCATGTTTTCAGGACAACTTCATTTAAGTTATTATCTTTCCGATCAGTCAGGTAACTATTATGATACTAGTTATTTGATTGGAATTTCAAAGTAATTTGTCAGTCCCATAGATAAACTGGGTACTACCATAATGACAGAGGTGACTGTGAGGAGACACCTTTCAGGCAGAAGGATCATCTCACATCCACATCCTGGTTTGGAAGAGGTAGTTGCCTGGCCACAGAGGGCTTGCACGTTTGAGGCTGGGCAACATAGTGGGTCCCATCTCAATTTTTTTTAAAGAAGGGGGCTAGCTGACTTATCTTTCTTTCCATGCTGCAAACCATAAAGGTTCCTCTGGGAGGGAAACTCTCCCCATATCAGGGGGAGAAAATAGCCCTCATCACCAGAGACTGGGCACTGGGGACTACACTGCATCTGAATACAAATGCTTAATGAAATAACCCTTGTCTTCCACTAGTTTTATAACCCCCATGCATCGCTTAGTGACTCCCTTAGAAATGTACTGCCCCTAGCCAGATCCTCTTTACTCTGTCATCTCTTAACAAATTTATCATTTTTTATCTAAAAAAGTATAAAATCCTCTTTCTTTGGCCACTTTTTCAGCCTTCACTCCCTTGTGAAGATCTCCATACATGCAAAACTACTAAAATATGCATGCTACTCTCTCGTTAATCTCCCTGGTGATGGTTTGGTTTCTAAATCCAGCCAAAGAGCCCACTAAGAGATAAGGGGGGATAGAGATGTCTCTGACACCTCCAGCTACCAAATCCTGGTTCCATCATTCCTTCCGCAGTACTCAAGGACCCAACCTGGATGTCTCCCTGTTTCCCACTGTTACACACTCACAATGAAACTTACACTCAGATTTATCAGTGCCCCACAGGTATAGCGATTCACAAAAGCTCCAAGTGGCATTTGCATTTCTGCTGGAATAACAACACCCGGCTCCAGGCTAGAAGGCCCAGCCAGAGACCATGCAGGCGGGTTGGAGTCTTCCTGGAGGTCTCGGCCTGGGCAGAGGCAAATGCGCTTCCCAACCTGCTCAGAAGGATTAGACAGACAAAACCCAAACACAGAGAGAGATGCAAATATCCCCAGGAATTGGGACGAGTGTGCGCCTCAGCTCCAAATGTCAATTACTGGAAGTCTCCGGGAGCCTGGTTAAAAATAGATATGCAGGTTTCTTTGTTCACTTGTCAGAAAGGGTCATCCCATCACATCAGATTCCCATCACTCTCTTATCACCCAATAGCCAAGTTGTCAACCATTTGCAACCGTAAGTCTTAGTTACAGAGCTGTCACCGGGTCCCAATTAGCATGCGCCCTTTCAGTTTTATCCAAATACCACGCGCCCCAGGTTTGCGTAGGATGTGCACAGTATGCGGGTTCACATAGACATGATATGTGTGATCGTTGCTGTCTCCAAGCTGGGCCCCCTCCCCAAAATAGCCTCTGCGTGTTTGTGCAGAGAGAGAAAAAAAGAATGGAGTGGGGTGAGGTCTCAAGTGGACGAGCTGGGACAGCCAAGAGCAGGGTGGGGCTGCAGAGAGCCACCTCCTGTTCTCCATCCTTGCTGTCACCTCGCTTAGAGACCTTTAGAAAGTCCCTGGTGATGCGGTTTTCCTCTTCCCTGTACTTAGCTGAATCCCTCACCACCCACGTCGGCCCAAGAAATACCGTACAAATGAATTAGATTTCGTCTGAATGTCTCATGAACTTCTCCTGCTGAAAGTGCTTAAATTTGCTGTCAACTCCAAATTAGACTTGGTAATCGAAGGAGCAGCAGTACAGATATTCCCAAATAACAGACAATCTAAAAGTCATTTTGCCTCGATTCTGGTATGCAGTGTTTGATTTTTGAGGGGAGCAGCAGATTTGCTTCCCTAATTAGTTTTAGCTTAAGCCGGTATTAAACTTGCATGCTATTCCGAGAGCCCTGCCCGGCTTGAAACAAAACGGCAGGTAGGGGAGAGTGGAGAACAGAAAGGAGAGGCCTGAAATGTTAACGTTGCTCCTAAAACTGAAGAAAGGGGAAATGGCCACAAAACAAATGATTTACCAATTCTCAATAAATCTAGATTTCACTTTAAAGAGAAGAATGGTAGCAGCATGCTAAACATTTTTTACATACAGTTTTTATTTTATTTTATTTTTTGAGTCAGGTTCTCACTCTGTTGCCCAAGCTGGAGTGCATTGGCATGCTCACAGCTCACAGCAGCCTCCAACTCCTGGGTCCAAGCAATTCTCGCTTCTCAGCCTCCCAAACAGTTGTGACTTCAGGTACACACCACCATGCCCGGTAATTTTTTCTTTCTTTCTTTCTTTTTTATTTTTTCTTGTAGAGACAAGTTCTCACTATGTTGCCCAGGCTGATTTCAAACTCCTGGGCTCAAGCGATCCTTCCACCTCAGCCTCCAAAGACGCTGGGATTACAGGTATGAGCCACCATGCCCATTCATGTTTAACTTTTTACTTCTTGTCAGAAATTTCCTTTTCACCTGACTGGCCTCTCTCTCGCCTATGAACTTTGAATTTTAACCCTGAGGCCTGGTATAGTGGCTCACACCTGTAATCTCAACACTTTGGGAAGTGGAGGCAAGAGGATTGCCTGAGGGGATTCAAGGTCAGCCAGGGCAACTTGACAAAAGCTCATCTCTACGATAAATCAAATCATTAGCCCGGCATGGTGGTGCGTGCTTATAGTTCCAGCTACTTGGAAGGCTGAGGCAGAAGGGACCCCAGCCTGGGCAGCAGAATGAGACTCTGACTCAAAAAAAAAATTAACCTTGCTAATAAAGAGCCCCCACCTCCTCTTCCCTCCTCAGTCCAAATAAATTGCTCTATTTGTATCAATGTTTAGAACATCTTAACCAAGCTCAGAACATCTCTAAAATAGTTCCTTCCACAAATAAGTAAACATTTTTCAGAATTCATTCTCGAAAGACTATTCCAGATCTATTTTTTGGTGCCAAACAGAATTTTATTAAAACTCAGGTATACCTCTCTTTAAATATATCTATTTTATTTTTCTGGCCCTTTCCTAAGTTTTCTTCTCCGCAACAGGTGCAAAATCTAAGATCTTGTGTGACTTACTTTGTTTAAAGCCTTTTGCAGTGTTTACCCCAAAGGGCTATCCTGTTCTTCCTCACAGCTCTCAGCAATTCCACTAACTCCAAAGGGCTCCAATCTAATCTTCTCAGAACCTACGGTAATAAGAAAGCAGTACCTTTTGCCTCTGCTGTCTTTGACCTACAGAGTCTATAAAATATCAGCTGACAATTTTGCAGTTCTTAAAATGTACAGAGAATTGTTCTAAGCACTTCACGTATATTAGCTCATTTAATTACAACTCTATAGATAGGAGATAGCTATTGTCTGCTTTTTAGAGATGAGGAAACTTACGTAGGAAGATATGAAGTAAATTTCAGGACAGTGAGCCTGTGGTAGAGTGAGAATTCACACCCAGGTATGCTGATTCCAAGGCTCAGGCTTTGACGTCTCACATTCTCATGAGGCCTGCTGGCCTGACTGCACCCACAGTGAGACTGTCCTTCTACCCTGCCTGGGATATATTCCCACCGTCGGGGCTTAACTATAGACACAGAATATAATACTGAAGACTGAGCACAGAAACACAGCTGTGCATGGGCCCTTTCAACTCTCGATGGTCTGTCATTGTCTCTCAATCATCAATTACAGCAGAATGTCTGGAGATGGGGAATGATGTTTTGAGATAGCTCCCCAGGTGGTCCTAATGTACAGCCAGGGTTGAGAACCTTTCTCAACATGAACAGAAGGGAGAGGAGGAGAAGATAATATAAAATGATGGGTAATAATCAAAATAGAGGCACATTACATTCTGACTCCCAACATCACCCCTGAGTCTGAATCCTTGTCAACACACGCACACACACACACACACATGTGTGTCACCCTTTCTCAGGCAAGGGAGAATTGCATGTAATTAAGGAAGGCCGCCCTGTTTCTTGAAGGGAGAATCGTAAAATCCTAATCAATGCTGCAGTGTAATAGACTAGAAAGTTGGGGAAGAGAACATATACAAGATCTCTTCTGCCACGATAGGTCTGTAATTGCGAAGACAAAATATTATCCTAACGCTAAATGGCAGCGGTAGGATGGATTAAAATGTCCTTTTACCTCTGTCTCTCACTTTGCATTTACAGTAGAGCAACCATCGTTCTCACTCCAGTACTCTGTAAGCCGGATAATTATTTGAAACTCCTGCAGTCCCAAAGTCCTCTCTGAGCAAAGATTTAATGTCTGAGTCCTAGAGTGAGATTTCCGATTACCAAGACTTCATTATCTTCATGAAACAAGCGACAATACACTTTCTGATGCTACAGGAGAGTTCTATCATAGACCGTTAAGGCTGAACTCCATTGTCAAAACAAGCAGAGGCAGCATATTGTGCGATTTACCTTCCTTGGTTTTTGGGTTTTTTTTTCGTCTGTTTGCCTACCCACTCGACTGCAAAATTTGGTAATTCACAATGGGGCTCTCTGTCATTAGTCTGAATTAGGAAGTTTCTACTGTATTTTAGAAATCAAATTGAAGTCCTCAGGAGGTTGAAATGCTCGAAATTATCTAAATGATTTTCATTGTTGCAGCTCAGACTTTTATTAAACATGTTATTACTTTTCAGAAATAATGAACAATAATATAATAATTAATAATCAAACATACATCAAGGGGTACTTCATTTTAAACTACAAAATTAAAAGACCACTGAGCAGTGATCCTGCCCATGGAATGGAATGAAATCTCCAGTTCCTCCAGGAAATTGTGAGCTGGACAGTCGGGGCTGAGCTCACTCCCAGAAGACACGATCTTGGCTCACCACAGCCTCAAACTCCAAGGCTCGGGTGATTCTTCTGTCTCAGCCTCCCGAGTTGCTGGCACTATAGGCACGTGCCATGACACCCAGTTAATTTTTTTAATTTTTTTTTAGAGACAAGTCTCACTAACTTGCCCACGCTAGTCTAAAACACTTGAACTTAGGCAATCCTCTCCCATCGGCCTCCCAAAGGGCTGGGATCAGAGGCATGAACCACCAAGCCTGGCTGGATTCTTCAACCCGCTCTTACAATTGGATGACTCTATATCCCAATATGGAAGACCTTACGACATATGGGCCAAATTCACTTGTAGATGACTTTAGGTCCCAGTTTTCCCTGCACAATTCGAAATTATACTGCTATGTCCGTGATATTATTCATAGTGTCACCTATTGCTCTTAAAAAATGTACCAGATGATAAATTACATGGTCACCCTACTTATGGTGTCCTTACTGATCAGGTCCAACCTCTGCCTTTACTCACTCATGCCATACGCTACGTTTCAGTCAGACTCAACTACTTTTAGCTATTTTAAATTTCTTTAATTTGACACTTATACAAGGTGCCCTCTCAACCTGAAGTGGTCCTCTCGTCTTCCTCCCTCCCTCCCCAGATAGTTCAGCCTCGTCTATCAAGTTTCAGAGGATACCTCACTTCTTCCAGGAAGCCAAGCCTGGGAGAGTCCCTCCAAGACACAGCTTTCCCAATAGTCCTTGATAATGTTGCTTTGGTGGTATCCTCCATGCTCTACGAGGGCAGGAACCATGTTTTATTGTTCATCTTTGCCCCTAGAATCTAGCATAGTACTTGCCATAAAGTAAACACATCCCAGATTCTTGTTTAATAGTGAGTGGATGCATGAATGAGTGAAGGAATGTCAGTGGTATGGGAGACGCTTACTTTATTCCACCTCCCTGTTCATACCCTACTCCTGGTCTAAGTGTTCCTCCAGGTCAGAACCATCAACAGCCCCCATCACAATCTTCTGCCAACATCCTCCACTTACAGTATCTGATGTCAGAGTGTTTCCTAAGTGGAGGAAGGCCTCTGACCTTCAGCGCTCTCAAGGATGGACAGGAAAACAGTGTGAAGAAATAGGAAGGATCCCCCAAAGAGGAGCTGTGGTAGAATTTGTGAGACCTCACCCTGTAAAATGGACAGTGAGTCCCCAGGTTTTCCAAAGAGCCAGATATGAGTAGCAAATAGTAATAATAATGTTGACAGTGAGAGAGGAGGGGGAATTGAGAAGAGGGAAACCAGGCCCTGGAATTAGGGGATCGAGAGAAACTAGTGACCCCAGCACTGATTATACGCATAAATAAATTGATCAGATGAGAAGCCATATATTCAAAACTTGGAATGATTTTGTGAGCGTCATACAAATTGCATGCATTTGCATATACTGCTTATCAATTTTACCTAATCATGATGCAGTAAAAAAAAAGGTATTTGTCACAAAATACAAGTCAGTGTTTATCCTTGTCAGTCTTTTTGTACTAGAATGACAAATTCAATGTATTCATTGTTTTCTTCTCCAATGGTCTATGTACTTAACTTGGTCAATTCTCACAACTTTCAACTCCTAGGGCAAACTCTGTGACTATGCCTTTGTTGAATTTTATGAATCATGAAATGTCCTAAATAATTGAGATTGGCTTTATCTGAACAGATTACCTCCTTGAGAATTAAGTAGCATCCATTGAAAACCCTTTCTCTCAGGACCTACCTTTCCTTCTGAATTCAGTCCAACCAAAATTAAATGAGTACCCACCGTGTAACTTATCATAGAGATACCAGAGGGAGTACTCTTTCTCAGCATTCTCCTTCCCCACCTCAATGTTCTTTTAGGAAAACCAAGCCTAAACTCAGCTAGAGCCAACCACGTAAGTGAGATCCCAAAGAAATTGTCAACCCACTTGACCAGATTCCTCCTGCTAAACGCATAACATTTAGAACACCACTTCTTTTCTCAGCTTCTACTATCACAGTAATAAAAGAACTCAGTTTTGTATGGGAAAAAAAAGTGCCAAAGTCATAAAGTTTACTAGTAGGTTCTCAACCAAATGCAACCAACTTTTAGTTGTCCCTAGTAATAGGAAGCAAGATGACAAGTGCTTGAGTTTCTCGTGCAATTCTAAATTCTTCCTCATGAATATCACTATTAGACATGAATAGATTATAAAGATTCTTAACTAGATCCCTTCAGATTTGGTATTAGGAAACTAAGATCCAAAGAACTCATGTGAATTGTCAATAGTCACAAAGTAGTGGCAGAGTCAAGAAAAAAACTCCTCAGCCTGTAATCCCGCACTTTGGGAGTCTGAGGTAAGTGGATTGCCTGAGCCCGCGGGTTCGAGATCCACCTGGGCAACTTGGCGAGACCTCATCTCTACAATAAATCAAAAAATTAGCCGGGCATGGTAGCGCACACCTGTAGTTCCTGCTACTCGGAAGGCTGAGGCGGAAGGATCGCCGGAGCCCAGCAGGTCGAGGCTGCCGTCCCGGCCACTGCACTCCAGTCTGGGTGACAGAGTGAGACTCCAACTCAAAAAAAAAGAATAAAACTCAAGTTTCCAGATATACAATCCGGTGGCCTTTCCTTACCTGGATTTTACAACTTTAAACTTTATTGAATGTAATACAAATTGCATTCATTTGCATAAGCTGCTTATCAATTTTGCCTAAACATGATGCAGTGAAAAGAAAAAAAAATGTGTCCATCATAAAATACAAGTCAACACTTATCCTTGTCAGTCTTTTTCTGAATGAATTACCTGCTGGTTTTACTCAAGATTTAGGAAACTTTTTTCCACACAAAATTGAGTCCTTTTATTTTATTTTATTTAAGTTGTGGGGTGCAAGTTAGGAAAAATTGAGTCATTTTAATACTGTGATAAAAGCTGAGAAAGGAAGTGGTGTTCTAAATGCTATGAGTCAAGAAGGCTGACAACTTTATAGTTTCGCCAAAATTTCAGGCAAACAGATTTACAAGCCATGCAAAGATATGACCCTTTCTGCATTTCTTCTACTGCTTTGAAGGAGAGAAGACAAAGCAGATGAAAATATCAAAGCTCAGAAATCCTTTAATGTTACAAATATGAAAATAACTATTCCAACAAGACTGGCCTACCTTCCCAAATCATCCTAGATTTTACCTTCCCAAATCATCCCAATCCTGGAAGTTATTCTGTCCTGGGAGTCAATGCTGAACTCCTGAGCTCTGGCCTTTGGTGGGGGGCTCACTGTTTTTCCTCCATTTTATCCACCTATGTCAACATGGTAAAATTTATTTTAAAAGATGGCTCTTTGAGTGCGAGTACTCTAATAAAAATACAAACAGCAATTTGATTTGGGGGTACTATTTACAGACTCCAGATTTCATCAGCAGCACACACTTTGATTTAGAAATTGTTGCAATGGGGTACATACACTCAGTCACCAAATAATTTAATTGTCTGCAAAAGCCTAGGTACCTGATACTACTAGGAGCTTTTTATTATGTCAGATAGGGAAAAAGTAGATTTCTTTTCTTTCTTTAGGGTAGGAAAAATTGGACAAGCAATGAAACAAATGTCAAATAATGATAAAGTGATAGTTGTCATCAAATACTTGAATGGTGATGATGTTAGTTTAGATGCATTTCTTCTTTTTTTTTGAGTTGGAGTCTCACTCTGTCGCCCAGACTGGAGTGCAGCGGCCACTCCCGGCCACCGCAGCCTCACTTGCTGGGCTCTGGCGATCCTTCCGCCTCAGCCTTCCGAGTAGCCGGAATTACAGGCATGCGCTACCATGCCCAGCTGACTTTTTTTTTGTTTTATTGTAGAGATGAGGTCTCGCTGCCCAGGTGGGTCTCGAACCTGCGGGCTCAGGCAATCCACTCACCTCAGCCTCCCAAAGGCGCGGGATTATAGGCTGAGCCACCGATCCCGGCTAGACGCATTTCTTCTTAATCTACATGGCATAATTAGAAAAACTGGATGAAGTACAAGGAGACAGGTTTTTGGTTCATGTGAAGAAAGCAATTCCTCACTGTCCATGCTGGTCAGCAATAAAATGACCTGCCACGAGAATCTGTGAGCAACTTGTCACTGTTGAGCTAGAAGCAGACAAGATGACCATCTGTCAAGGAGGGTGTAGACTGGATTCCTGCATTGGGCGGTGGAGTTGAACAAAAAGATATCCTTTTTAAAAATTCCCTTCCTATGGCAGGCATTGTGCTGCTCAGATAAGACTACTAGTTAATTCAACTATTACTAAGCTTCCAAATCTTTGCTAGATTCTAACTAGAAAGAACTTCAGGGACGTGAGCCCAATCCCCAAAAACTTAAATATGGCCGAGCTCGGTGGCTTAACCTATAATCCCAGCACTTTGGGAGGCTGAGGCGAGTGGATTACCTGAGCCTCTGGGTTCAAGAGCAGCTCAGGTAACTTGGCAAGACCTCATCTCTACAATAAATAAAAAATTAGCTAGGTGTGGTAGTGTGCACCTGTAGTTCAGGCTACTTGGAAGGCTGAGGCGGAAGGATTGCCGGAGCACAACAGGTCAATGCTGGGTTGGCCATGAGCATGCCACTGCACTCCAGCCTGGCCAACAGAGTGAGACTCCAACTCAAAAAAACCAAAAACAAAAACAAAAAAAAACTTAAATATATGCAAGCAAAAAAAAAAGTGGGGGATAAATATGATTTGACACTTTATGCATTAGATGCTATCTTTAATAATTATCACTAATGGATGTTAAAATGGAATTACTTCAGAGAAACAAATATTTCAACAATTATTGGCAGCTGGTATTTTCACATAAATGACGGACTTAGAAGCTGATTTTGAGGATAGAAGTCATTAAAAATACTGAGTATTTTAGGCAGGGAGTAAAATCAAAGGGCATGAAAGAAGGAACGTCAGACCAGGCTCGGTTGACTCAGCCTGTAATCCCAGCGCTTTGGGAGGCCGAGGTGAGTGAATTGCCTGAGCCCGTGGGTTTGAGAACCACCTGGGTAACTTGGCGAGACCTCATCTCTACAATAAATCAAAAATTAGCCAGGCATGGTAGCACGCGCCTTTAGTTCCAGCTACTTGGAAGGCTGAAGCAGAAGGATCACCCGAGCCCAGCAGGTCGAAAGAAGGAACATCAATGCATTGTTAAACTAATTTTTCCTTTTGTACAATATTTCATAGCACTGGCACAGTCCACAAGTTGAGCAACACAGAATCATGTTTAGGCATGATAATGAACATATGTTTTAAATATATATACAAGGTCTCATAACGGGAAGGTACTCTAGAATCCTATCATCTTGCTTTACAGATGAGGAAATTGAGAGCCAGGAAAGTGAATGGCTTTCCTGTAGCTCATGAGATTATCGGGGTGGTGAGGCACATTGATACTATTTCTAGTCAAACTAATTAATTTACATAATAGCTGGCATCTTGGGACACAGGACAATGACATTAAATGATCCTAACAAAGCAAAAGCAAACAAATGATTTGGCACATATAAAATACCTCCAAATTACAACTTGACAAATATAATGTTGGCATGCAACACTAATGAAAAGGAAGATGATATTGTGGTGCTTCATGATAAGAAAAGTCATTGACTCAAGAAAGACAAGGAAATCATGGGAAAGGGTTATAGATTATTCTATGTCAAAGTTACTTCTCTTTTTTTTTCTTCTTTTTATTAACTATATTTCATTGTGAGATCTTGCCTTGGTGGTATTGAACAAAAAACAGAGTCCACATATACGATTAAAATAATATACTGAGAATAGCAGAAAATTATATTTAAGAAATAATAATCTGTTATTGTATTGTAATTCACCTTGGTTCTTCCAAAGACACATGCACACACATGCTCATACACACACACACACACACACACACACACAATAGGCTAAATTTGTATCTAAGTAAATGAAGGCTTCATTATATAATCTACGGAGAGGCAAAGGCTATTTCTGGCCTGTGGTCTTTAAGCTGCCTGCCCTTGCAAGGTGTTATGTATGCAATATATGCTTAATAAATACTCATATACAGAAAGCATGATGATGATAACAACCTTTGCCAAATGCCAATTACAGGACATCCAGTCAACGCTTCATGGGTCAATACATCAGCAGAAAGGAAGCAGCAAATGGAATTAAAATAATGTATCTGTTTGTTCATTGTTAATGGCTGCTATGAATTTGAATTAGGCCAGTAATTGCTTCCCTGATATGAGAGCAAAATGCCAAGGTAAAGACTGTAATTAACATTCAGAAGGAACGTAGGCCCAGAGGATGGGGATGTCTTTCAAAAGAAATCTCCGGTTTCCTTTTTTCCCCTCTTTCAAACCTCATCCTCACTTCTTAGGGTTCTTTTATCTCAAAATTCTGGGGTTTTTTTGGTTGTTGTTTTTTCATTTCCTTTCTCCACCCTCTACCCTGCCCAGTTTGAAGCCAGCAACATTTCTGTGTTTTAAGAATGATAATTTTTTTCCACAAAAAGTTAGAGCCTAGGAAGTCACTGCCCAACCATCAATAATTGGCATCCTGATAAGAAGAATGTGTAAAGGCCTACGAGATACAAACGTTTTCAAATAATTTTTATTTTCCAAGCTACTCAGTATTCAAGCAGAAGGGAAGATGCTTCCTTGTGTTATTCCTGATCACTGTTTAACGGGCTCGGTGGCTCAGTCTGTAATCCCGCGCCTTGGGAGGCTGAGGTGAGTGAATTACCTGAGCCCGCGGGTTCGAGACCCGCCTGGGCAACTTGGCGAGACCTCATCTCTACAATAAAAATAAAAAATCAGCCGGGCATGGTAGCGCACACCTGTAGTTCCTGCTACTCAGAAGGCTGAGGCGGAAGGATCGCCGGAGCTCAGCAGGTGGAGGTTGCGGTGGCCGGGAGCTGTCACTGCACTCCAGTCTGGGTGACGGAGTGAGACTCCAACTCAAAAAAAAAAAAAAACAGAAAAAAGGCAAGACAGTTGTCTAACCTGTCCCCCCCAACCTCCCAAAAAACAAAGCTCAACTTGACCCGGTTACATCTAGTAAGAATCATAATAGGAATTATGATACGTTTTAAACATCAAGCACTCAGGATCTTTTTCACTGAGTGATGGGGTCTATAGACTCCAAACCTCACCATTGTGCAATATGGGTATGTAACAGACTTGCTCATGCACCCCCACATTTAAAAGGAATAAATAAATTTTTAAGGAAATAATAGTAATTACGATCTATTTTGTTTTTATTTTCCACCTGGCGTATTTCCAGGTGTATTTCCATGACACCCCTCTTGTTGTGTTCCTCCCTATAAGCCCTCTGGATCAGGTGTGAGTCTCCACCCCACATGCACTGTCTTCAGGAACGGGAAGTAGAGTATGGGAGATGGTGCCCAAGGGATGCTGGAGCCACCCGTGTGTTTCAACTGGAGCCATTCCCATTCCCACTTTCCTGTCTCTTATCTAGTGGGTTTCTACACAAACTTTAACTTTGAAGAAAGCCGTTTGCTGCTTGTGCCCGCCCTCACACACATACACGTATTTGAACATAATGATAATACATTTAAAAGTCAAGCACTCAGAATTCTGTATTCCCAACCGTTGGCATCCATGTGTGATCTCTTCTTTTCAGGCTTGTTGTGTGATTGCTTGGTGTGCATTAGACCATCCTAAATTTCTCCACCAGATCATTGTGGAAGAAAGATGGGTGTCCCTCTTGGCGACTGAGGGCTTGGTGCTTGAGTGAGTGACACAGCTAAGAATATATGTGTGGTCCATTCTTCCATTGGTGGTTCCTCTGTGCTGGACCCCAAAACCTCAGGAAGATGCTTTAATGGAGTCATCCTCAGAACAATCATAAAAATTCACAGGTTTGACTGCCACTTTGCAAGGGCTCATTCATAAGACACTAAACGCCTTCAGCAGCAAACAAAAAAACAGTTTTCCTCACTAGGGGATGGGGCATATTAACAGTATCCTTGAAACAGAAAAGAGGGAGGAAAATGCATTCCTTAAATTAAAATTTTCAGGCAAATCATCAGTTTTCTCATCATAAAGTAGGTGAAAAACATGGATTTAAAATAAGAGATTCCATGGTATGGGGATAATTAGTGTCCAAGCAAAAAAATGTTCTGACTGGGATTTCATATCTCTAAGTAGGAATAACTACAGGGAAACAGAAAAGAGTTTAATCAGTGGGTGTCGCTTATTCAAGAAGCATATATTAAGCATATGCTCCGTGTATAGCATCATTTTATAAGCATAATGAATTATAGCAAAAGTATGCTTTTGATCTGATAATATGATTAAGGTACAAATAGTTTGGTTGAAAATGAATTGCACTGGCTACCCAGTACCTGGTGAGCTTAAAATCTGATTTTTTTTTTTCATTTTTGTTTCTCTCTTAGAATATCTTTAAAATGTCAGATTTTGTCTCATGAGCAGTAGGGGTTCCATCTGCAATATCAGTGACACTCAAAAGCTTCAAAAGAAATGCTAAAATGCATTAATGGAATCAGTAGAAAGCTGTGGGCATTTTTTTGTACTTCTAATGTAATATCTTTCTCATTTTCTTTTTTAAAAGTGAAACATATGGCATAGGACCAAGACATTAATATTGGTTCTATAATGGCTTAACAGTCAGAAATAGGAACAAGATTGGACTCTCAACCCATTTTAAAATTAAGGCAAATGGTAAGAATAAACTATGGTTTTTAGAGTGTTCTTTCTATCAGACTTTCTTAACCTCAGCACTGTTGACATTTTAGGCCAAGGAATTCTGTTTTGGAGAGTTGTCCTGGGTGTTGAGGAATATGCAGCAATGTCCTTGGCCTCTAATAACTAGATATTAAAAGCAAAATTCACCAGGCTCGGTGGCTCAGCCTGTAATCCCTCAGCGCTTTGGGATGCTGAGGTGTGTGGATTGCCTGAGCCCGCGGGTTCGAGACCTGCCTGGGCAACTTGGCGAGACCTCATCTCTACAATAAATCAAAAGAATTAGCCAGGCGTGGTAGCACACCCCTGTAGTTCCAGCTACTTGGAAGGCTGAGGCGGAAGGATCACCGGAGCCCAGCAGGTCAAGGCTGCGGTGGCCAGGAGTGGCCACTGCACTCCAGTCTGGGTGACAGAGTGTGACTCCAACTCAAAAAAAAAAAAAAAAAAAGCAAAACTCTCACTGTCCCCAGACATTGCCAAAGGTCTTCTGGAAGGCAAAATCACCCTCAACCCCTCCCCATTGAGAGTCACTGCTTAATATTGCTGCCTAAGAGACAGCTAATTACATTAGCTGCTATTGGCCATAAAAATGAATTTGAAACATCACTGAAGTGAAATTTGAGGGCATCACTGAAGTTTACTATAAGTTAAACCAAGGAAACATATAGGCCAGGAACTATGACATTATGGAATTTCTATTTTTATTGTGTGTCTCATAAGTTTCTTAAGAAAAAGATGAAAGGCCTTGCATTCTACTAGTCTCAGGATTGCATTTCTGAGTTACAAGTATATTGTATTTTTTGCCTGGTAGCCAAAGTCCACTCTTAACCTTCATTGAGCAAAGGTAACTTGGAGTAGTTGCCCCAACTTATACTCCCGGGAGTTTGTTATTATGACTAACCAGGTGCACCATGAAACTAGAGGAGAAAAAAATGAATGCGTTTATTTTACTACTGGTTCACTTCACGAGAGGATGGCAAACTGTGTATCTCTGGATTTGCAGGTAAGAAGCCACAGTCAGAGTACTAAGATCCAGCAATCCTCGACTTCTCTAGGACATCATTTTCCTGCTTCTAGAACAATGTGGGGCCCGTTTTTCCCTGACTTTCTCATCTCAAAAGATCTTAGCATGTCTCTGCAGTTTGGTTTTATCAAGTTCCTTGGAGATTGGTGGATATAAATACAAGAAACTGGAATCTATCAGAACACAGCAAGTTCACTGCCTTTGAAAGGCAGGTCAGCTGAGGCTTATATGATAGATCACCACCCAAGTCCATCCATCAGAGAAGCTTTGCATCCCCTCACAAGATACAAGAATTGTCAGAGTGTACCATTCTTACGTAACATTTAGTAGCACTTGTCATGATTGACTGCACTCTTCTGCTCTAATCACTGTATTCTCTTGGCATTCATGATCTATATTTGCCTAGTTTTCTTACTACGTCATGGGTCATGGACCATTTTTTTTTTCTAAGATCCTTTACTGGATCATTTATTTACAAAAGCTATAAGTATTGCAGTGTTTGCAGGGTCCTGTCCTCAGCCCTCCTCTCCTTCCACTCTCTCCTTCTAGGGATCTTATCCAGCCTCATAGTTTCAAAGACAACCCATACAGCAAAGAACTATTTTCACAGCCTAGACCACTCCACTGAGCCCTGTATTCAGACATCCAACTCCCACCTGACACCTTCATCTGGAAAACCAAATGGACATCTTAAACTTAACATATCCACTGGGCCACTCATACCCCTAACCTCTCCCAAATCTATGGGTCATCTTTTCTGGGCTACAGATGAATATCCAGCCTCCATAATATATTCCAAAGCCAACTACTACCCACTTTCTTCCCTATTACACCCTAGTACACACCACTGTGTCTCTCCCCAGATGAGCACAATATTCTCTTAATTGTTGCTCTGTCAACAAAGCCGTCTTTCTAAAGCTTGGAGTCCTCTGCACCCATTAGACTTGGGCTGAATTCTACCCCCAATAACATTTACAAGGCCTTTCAAACCTGGTCCTCACCCTTCCCATCCCTCCTCCCACTCACCACACAATTGTCACACTAACCTTACTAACCTACGACACATTAAGTTTGTTTCCATTGTAAGGCCTTTTGCTACCTGTGACACTCTTTCCCCAAATCCTCGCTCCAGCCCCAGTAGCCTTTTCTCCAAAGGCCTTTGTGACTAGGCAGGGCAGCCCCACCTCCTGTCACTCTAGGAGAACATTAACCCCTTTTTTCTTTTCCCTGATGTCTAGTCCTGAGATTGTCTTGTTACATATCTATTGTCTGTTCTTACCACGAGAAGGCATGCCCCTTGCCAGCAGCGACTACCTTGTTCAATGCTGTGCCTGACACATAGAAAAGTTTGGGAAATATCTATTGGCTGACTAGACGTCATCTAAACCAGCGGTCCCCAACCTTTTAGGCATCAGGGACAGGTTTTGTAGAAGACAATTTTTCCATAGATCAGGGAGCAGGAGAAGTAGGTTTCCTCCAGCATTAGATTCTTGTAAGGAGCACACAACCTAGATACCTGGCATTCACAGTTCACAATAGGGTTCGCACTCTTACTTGCCTGCTTCAGCACCTGCTATGAGGTCCAGTTACTAACAGACCAGGGACCGCTCCTGGTCTGTGGTCCAGGGATTGGGGACCCCTGGTCTAAACAATGGAAGAAACCCAAACATCCTAAGCTATGTGATGCCTAAAAGGTCAACTGCTTGACTCTATCATGTGCCTACCTAGCCCCAGAGTGCATTTATGCATCTTGAGAACTGGAGATAATCACATATTGCACTCCAGTGATCTTGATATGGGAACTAATCAGATGAACTCTTGTTTTGAGGTGGCTTCAAATCCTGGTATGTCATGCAATTCCGCTCTCACATTTTTTATCACCTCTAAGACTCAGTGATGCCCGCATTCTCAGGCAGTTTAATCAAGGGCAAGATCAACTATTGTGAATTAATTGAACTAGCACCCAAAGAAAACATAGGTATCAATGCTTTGAGGGCAATGAGATCAATACTAAGATTCTATTTTCAGAGAAGGTTGAGATGGTGATTAAAAACGTAGCCCCCCAAAATAACAAACATCTTTTGATCACTAGAAAACATGAAATTTCCCTTAAGAAAAACCTTTAGTCGGCCAGGCTCATTGGCTCAGCCTGTAATCCCAGCATTTTGGGAGGCTAAGGTGAGTGGATTGTCTTGGCCCACAGGTTCAAGACCAGCCCAGGTAACTTGGCGAGACCTTGTCTCTACAATAAAAATCAAAAATTAGCCCGGCGTGGTAGCTCACGCCTGTAGTTTCAGCTACTTGGAAGGCTGAGATAGGAGAATCGTTGGAGCCCAGCAGGTTGACACTGGGGTGACCATGAGTGTGCCACTGCACTCCAGTCAGGGCAACAGAGTGAGATTCCAATTCAAAAGAAAAAAGAAAGAAAGAAAGAAAGGAAGGAAGGAAGGAAGGAAGGAAGGAAGGAAGGAAGGAAGGAAGGAAGAAAGAAAGAAAGAAAGAAAGAAAGAAAGAAAGAAAGAAAGAAAGAAAGAAAAGCCTTTAAATGTGGGCAACTTCCTGAAGCTTTTTTTTTTTTTTTTGCATGTATACCACTATTATTTTGTCTACGATGACTTTGTTGCTGCTAACATTATCAGAATTATGCTTGGCAAAAAGAAATTTTACCTTGAAAAGTAAAGAAAGATTGCAGTGCAATTACTAATATTGACCTGGAATATAAAACAGGATGATAGCTGAATTATAACTAATTAGAGACTAGCCATCAGAACTAGGGAGCTCTCCCTGCTAGACATATTCAGCTTCAAGAGGAAAAGAAAGTGTGAACTAAGAAAAAAAAATTACATATTCTACCCTGCATCTTTCCATAGTTTGGCAATTAAATGAGATTCATACCAATGGAGATCAAGGGTGCCTGTAGGCTGACACAATAAAAGAAGGTTATATATGCCCTACAACATGTTGACAGAATTACAATCATCTCAGTGCTAGAGGAACAGGATATTTTTGATGAGTTCTTTACAAGAGATATCTTTTAATCATAGGGGAAATAACTTTCCCAAATTATAAAAATGGGCATGTTTGAATGTTTCTTTTTGCTTATATTTAAATTGACAAATAATTATATTGGTTAAGGTCTATCCACGTACCCTCTATCTTCCCATCCCTACTCAAGCCCTATATATATATTTTAAACCTAATTTATTGGAAATAGTTTCTATTACAAAGGCATTTTATTTCCACCATACAAAAGATTCATCACCACATGACTTTATAAAGAGGTCTCCTGTGTTTTTAAGTGTTTGCTTAGAGATTATTATTGGACCAAAGTGACAGAAAGAAAGAGATTTAAAGTTCAAATTTGCGAAGCCATAACCAATTGAAGAGCTCCAGAAATAAAAATAAGGCATCTCTAAAATCATTAAGTGAGTCAATAAGAAAGTAAGTTAACATTTTAAGAACTTCATGGATCATTCTAAAGAAGAAAACCATGGTAGAAAATAGGACACGGTAGTTAATGTAGTCAATCAAAAGACATGAAAGGGAGAAAATGGACCCTTCGCTTTTTCAGTAACTGGAAAAAAAAAAAATCCTTGTTCCATACTATCAACAGTCCACCTTTCACCTCATAAACTAAACCATCCAATTGTATGAATGAAATTAATTTTAATCATAGCTCCTTTGCTCGGTGTTCAGTGTGTTCTTTTACTTTCAAGTTGCTGAATCTTTGGTCAAAGGTTATTTTCCATTTATTCACAAAAGCATCTTTTTCAGTATTTGCTGTTTACTGTCTTTATAATGGAAGAAAAAGCTTAACTTTTAGGTCCTTTTACTAATCTATGTTTCATAACATTGTAGGTTCAGATCACTGTATTATTGTCCTGTGAAACTAAACAAACATTACCTGAAGCGTTACCCAAAACCTCTTCAGTAGAAGACTTGATGCCCCAGGATTTGCTTTTGTTCCCATTACACAACCATCATTTTCCTTAGGGGTAAAGTAACTCCTCTATCTGCTTTCCTTGTAGGGTTTCTATAAGGATAAGATAAGTTATCTGAAAATACTCTGAAAAGCATAAATAGCTATACAAAAGCCTGCTAGAAATAGTGATATCAAACACTGGTATATCCTTTGCATTCACAAACAACACATGATTAGGATATTATTCCTTGATGTTCATGGAATATTGAACCTTTTGGAATGTCCTCATTTGGGGTAATCTGTATTATAGACATCGGCTAGAATTTATATAGTCCTAATATGGTTATCTCTGTATCTTAAAACCAAACTTCATTCCTCATTGGTAGAAAAATTATATTTGAACATTGACAAAACAGCGTGGAAGGAAAAAAAAAGATATATCCAGCTGATCTCTCTCGGTGGTCCATGGACATGGTCATGCATGAAAATTTTGACACCAACAGCCCTCAAGAGCAATGCTGATCAATGATTTTCTTCTATTAATATTCAAAAGATACAGGTCAAAGAGTTTGTGAAAGTTCTAACATAACACATACTTATTATTTGTAAAAATTATGGAGCCAATTCCTTTTCTTTCTGGAAGTACAACCATAAAATGGAGTCAGTTAATGCTACTTTCAGTTTATGGTCATGCTCTTTGTCTTGTTTTTATCTAATCCAAGTGCACACCGTGTCTGAGTATCAGACACCCACATGGTCAGTTTCAACCAAAGCATTGGCAAAGGTGACCTGCTGTTGGAACATGTTCGTTCACGGCAACATGTTTTTGCTTTTGTTACTTGTCTCACCGTGCCTAAAGTTTGTGCCTAAATTTCATGACCCAGGTACTTTGATTATACCAAACATACCTAATCAATACCAGTGAAATGCTCCTGTAATTTAATAGAACAGATAAAGCCCAGGTATCTAACAGTTAAGGATAAATCATGTGGGTACGTGAATCACAGTTTTTATCAAGGACTCAGTGGGATCATAATGTATTCTTTCAATCTGCACCAAAGGTAGTAGCAGGAAGCTATTTTATAGATTTCTTGGTAATCTGAGCTGATGTTATACCTGTTACAGGACTTTTCCAATAAAATAGAAACACAGCAGGATAAAAAAGATACAAATGGTGATTTTATAACCGTCAATAAAAGCATGACTATAGTAATGGAAAATTTGTTCATGAATTGTGAAGTATCAGTAGCTCAGTTGGTGTGGTAATAAAATAATTTGTGTCCTGCCATGGGAACTTTTTTTAACGCGCTAGCATGTACCTTTAATTTACTAGCTTTTTTCTTTCCTTTGAGGAGAGGAGTCACCAAAGGCAATGAAACTTATTAAGAAAATAATGTATCTTAGTCAAATACAGACACCTAATCAAAACAGCCTCTTGAATGGCTTTTTAAACTACTTTATAGGCCATTACTTTTATTCATGAAAGAAAATTTCAGGCCATTATGTGAAAAATAAATTTCTATTTAGTTCTTGCCTTTCGTGCAAATGGAAATGAAACATTTTATGTTCAAAGTAGTTAACCTCATGCCTCCCAAATGAAGAGCTGTAACTTTTCACTACCTTTTAAGTCACATGTTGACCTATAGGAAGTAAAATGCAGAAAGGCTATATCACCATTTTATATGATGATTTAAAACAACAAAAAATAAAAAGCAGAGAAAGGGGAATCAGGGTCATTTAGAGCAAGAGGGCAGGAATGATGTGATATGCTACTTGATCCAGCAAAACGTGTTCTGTCCATAAGATTCCTCCCCAATTCTTTCTGAGAAGAATGCTATTCTCTAGGTTTCTATTAGTGCCTTTGTGGATATTAATTTTCTAGAAAAACTTTCTTCACCCAACCTTGCCCTGGGGTTCCTCAATTATTATAAAGAATTAAAATACTGGCAGAATCCTGCTTCCTGGGGAGGTTGTACTGTCAGATTCATGATCTATAATTGTTCTACTCCAGTAAAAAGATGCATTCATTTAAATTATATAACTTCATACTTTGGTGTTAAAAACAAAGAGAAGATAATTATCCTCTCTGGAATACGAAAAATGAACTCTCAGAAAGAGAACTACCTATAAATGCCTTCTTGTCCAACAAACCAATCAACTTTCAGATGTTACAGAGGTTTAAACGAACTCATCTGAGAGGCATATTAGAAAGTGGGTGCTATCTTGTTCTCAACAGGAAGTCAAAAACTAGTAAATCTGAGTCAAGGACACATCTACTCTGTCTATTCCTTTGCCCTTTTGAGGACCTCCCTCCATTTCGTACATATGAGTCTAGGACCTTGCAACAATTATTTTTATGCGATGGAAAAGCTGTAAGTGCCTTGCGGCATCGATCATGAAGATAACCCCCCAAAAGAGCATTGCACTGAGTGGCGCTAACTTGTCCTTTCTTTGATCCTATTGGCATTGGTCTTCCCCTTTCGCCAGGCTGTTTGCAGAGTGGGGTTCACCACTGAGACACAGCCATCCAAGTGGGTGGGAATAACATCAGAGTCCCTACACTCCAGCTGGTGGTGTTTGCAGGACCCTCGGCAGTAGAGGAAAAGCCTCTCTGCCTTACTGTGTTTATACAATGAACACAGCGTTCAATGTACAAACAGAACCAGAGTGGGAACCACACGCAAGCACAATCATCATCACACAAGAACTCAAAGCTTCCTTGCTCGAGGGACCAATGGGGTTTGTTTTTTTCTCCCTCAATTTGTTTAAAGAAAAAAAAATCCAGTTGTAGAAGGGGCTGAGCATTCTCCTGCTGAAAAGTTTGGCTGAACCTGGGTGTCACTGTGTCACTATGCGTTGCCTCTGGGAAGCTGACCAAAGTTAGGCTGCCCAGCACCATGCACTGTGTGGGTTTTGCTGCTGCATCTTCGACAGACCTAGAGAGAAAGTGAAACCAGCAGGTGTCTTATAAATGGTGAGTGAACTTGTCACCCTCTGACAGAGAACATGATTATCTTCACATCAACCCCCACACTCCTTGAGCCCAAACATTTGGAGCAGCAAAGATGAAGACTCATTTTCAGTATTCCCACTGAGTCTAGGAAAGCCAGACTAACTTCTTTCCCAAATAATTTATTAGTGGAAGCTTTATATTGCTTTTATAGGCTATGATAGCATAGCCAAGCACTCTATTCAATTCTGTGAACTGCATACTAGCACTAGAGCCAAACGGTCCAGCTCCATTACCTAGCTGTGTGACTGTAATTTCTCTGTACCTCATTGAACCTGTAAGTAGGAGCAAGGGTTATTATAAGGCTCGATAGAGGTCAAGCCATGAGTATGGCATCCAGCACATCGTAAGCACTCAATAAATGTGAGCTGCTGATTCTGGCTTGGGCAGTGAGGACTGGAGCAATTCATAACCTAATTTGAAAGAAACAAAAGCAGTTGTTTTCAGTCCATTGACAGCCATCCGTTCAGTCACAGGTTACACTCTAGTGATTAACCACGCCTGACTGAATTTCATCATTTCTTGGTATCTAATTCAGGCCTAAGTGAATGTAACCTAGCCCAACACAAGGCATCCAGTTGGGCTCCTTTTCTTGAAGAGGACTGGGCTGCAGTCAGAAGCCCTGGGCCCATAACTTTGACTTGACCACCGGACAGGGAGTATGGCAAGTAACTCACAAATAGGGATCGTAATTCTACTTAGCTCATAGGTTTATTGTATTACACAAGTATTAACTACAGAACACTAGGCAAATGTAAAGGACTATTATCACCTTCGAGAGCATGTCCCCAGTCTATCATTCACTGGCCTTCCTTCTTACTTTTGAAGCTGCCTTAATGGGTTCTCACTGCCAGTATCCCCTCTTGGAAATCTCACTAAATGATAGTGTCGTGACTATAAGCCATCACCTAAGTAAAGCAGCTACCAAACAAGCAGATCCACTTCTTTAGATATTAGCTCCCTTTTCTAATTCATTTCTTCACCTATATCTGTTCCCCTATGATGGGAGACCCAATGGTAGAGAGTCTGAAGAATGAGGATTTTTGAGAAGATGGTGACAATGCCAAAGATTACATCATTATAGCATGTAGCAATGTTGACTGGATGTTCTTGGTAAAGAAAAATAATAATTAAAAACAAAAACAAAAGGCTGGACTTGGTGGCTCAGCCTGTATTCCCAGCACTTTGGGAGATCAAGGTGAGTGGATTGCCTGAGCCCGTGGGTTCGAGACCAACCCGGGCAAATTGGCGAGACCTGATCTCTGCAATAAGTGAAAAGTTAGCTGGGCACAGTAGCACGTGCCAGTAGTTCCGGCTACTTGGAAGACTAAAGTGCAAGGATCGCTGGAGCCCAGCAGGTCGATGCCGGGGTGGCCGTGAGCGTGCCACAGCACTCTAGCCTGGGTGACAGAGTGAGACTTCAACTCAAAAAAAAAAGGCCAGGAGTAGTGGATCTTGCCTGTAATCCCAGCACTTTGGGAGGCTGAGGTGGGAAGCCCTCTTGAGCCCAAAAGTCCAAGACCTGCCTAGGCAACATAATGAGACTTCATTTCTACAAAAAATACATAAAAAGAAAATTAGCTGGACTTGATATAGTCCCAGCTACTCGGGACTATAGTCCCAGCTACTCGGGACTATAGTCCCAGCTACTCGGGACTATAGTCCCAACTACATGGGAGGCTGAAGCAGGAGAAATGCTTGAGCCCCAGAGTTGGAGGCTATAATGAAATAGGATTCTGCCACTGCCCTCTGACCTGGGCAGCACAGTGAGATCCTGTCTTTAAAAAATAAAAAAAGAGAGAGAGAGACAGAGAGAATTTTGGAGATAATATGAGATTCTAAAGAGTATCATTGAAGTCTTTCCATTTAACCTTTTTATCCAAGGAAAGTAACCCTTGTTACTCATGCACCCAGTCACTTGGTTTGGACCCAAGTAATCTTAATGAGCAACTGTTGCAGGTATCTTGGCTGAGCCTTTACCTGAGGTCAAGTTGCAAATCTGTTTTTGCCCGCCCCTTTCACCGCTGAATTCAGCATAGAATGCACAACAAAGCAAGCAGAAACAGAATCTTAGGAAAGCCAGTTGGAAGGAAAAAATGAATGCAAATTTTGGAACTATCATTTAAAACCCCCACTGGATGTAAAACAAAATGTTCTGCCTGGTAACACAGATTAATAAAATAATTAAGCCGTGTTAGACAGGTAATGTTTTAGTCAATTTAGTGTGGGTAAAGCACTCTCGCACAGATTGCAACTTCTGCTCAGAGACTATAAACATTTGCATTTTATGAGTTTTTAAAAGCATATCTTATTTTAAATTCAAAACCTTAATGTCACATACAACCGCATTTGACGAAAAGTTATTCCTGCACCATTTGGAAAGAGAAGCCAAATATGGGGTTTGGGCAGAGATTTGGAAGTAGGCTGAGGTCAATCTTTAAAAGTAGCCAAATATATCTAGCTTGAAATATTAATCATTTGTGTACACATACTTAATGCATTTTACCCCTGCTAATCTACACCGAAATATCACTTGGAATTTAACCGCAACCCACACCCAACCATCAAATATTTAGTGTCTGTTTAGGAAAAGTAATTGGTAAAACGCAAAGCTACTATTTGTTCTCTCTGATTAATGTTTGCCAAGTGGAAGTTTCGGAACAAAATAATACTTCGGTGTTCAAACTCCGCCGAGGCTTCTCCCTTTCATCAGTACCTGAGCCCTCGCTTACCCTCCTTCGCCGTCATCTTTCAAAAGGAGAGTGCCACGGATATTTTCTTGAATTAAATTTTAATTTTTGTAAAGAATTTGCATTTCCTCTGGACCACAGATGTAGCCACCTTTTTAAAAATTCCCCCAAAACAGATGAATGGTGTTTCCACTTCCCACTGCGTGTCTATCTTCTCTTCAGAATCTCCAACCAGTTCTAGAAAATCAGGGTGGTCTAAAGAACAGCTTTGCTCCCCATCTTGGTTCCTTCTGATCACATGTGTTCAGGGGATTTTTTCATCTCTGGGTGGAGAGCAGAGCCTAGCATGTGCGATGTGTTCAGGGTTGGAGGAATAAATTACTAAACTTCTGCATCTGTAAATTAAGGGTCAGGAAGCCTCATCTGCCCACTTAAGAGGCCATTTCAATGATTAAACAAGGCGTAGTTGATGGAAGCATTTTAAATATGGTAAAAATTGTGTATAAACAATGTCTTATTAAAATTGCAGGCTTCTGAACAGCGCAGGTTAAGAAATATTTGAAAGAATTTCAGAGGTAGGAAATACCTATAGGCTCATAAGAATTTGCAGAGCTTAAATAACCTTGTTCCCTACAATAAATTAAATAAGGGCAGTCTCCTTAAAGCCCAAATTGAAAAACTGAAAACACAGCAATGTCCTTTTCTTTTCTCCTCTCAACTCTTTGACTCAGAGCCAACCCCTTCTAACAAAATTATTTTCATAATTAAAAGTTTCTGCTTTTTTTCAAGAATGGAATTTTATGGCTTGGTGTTTAAAAGGTAGAAACATAAGATTTTTAACAGAGAAAAATACTACTGGGTATGAACCACCAATGGCATGTGATTTACTATGACCAGCCAGTCGAGGGTGACAGGACAAATTAAGAATGACTTGTACGAGTGAATTGAAGGTTCTGACTATATTTCCAGAAGCTGCTTTAGCATTTCTCGTTTAAATGAGCATCTCGATTACCTTGACTTGGGCAAAGTGTCAGAAGTACTGGGACTTGGGCACCGGGCAGGCTAAGAGATGCAAAAGCCAGGCTCTCCCTCTGGTAACAAAGGAAATGGTATCTCTCTTCCTTCATTTTGGATGTTGATATTAATCTTATTTTGATTAAAACGAAATGCTAAAGTCTTGACTACAAAATTGATTCCTTCCTCATAAATCTTTGTATGCTATAATATTCATATGTTTTTGTCTTTTCTCTGAGTTTTAATCCAAGGGTATCTAGGAGGAACAAGGATTTTTGATCCAGTTATAGTAATTGGAAATATGAACCATCTCCTACATTTATCTTTTTTATTTATGTGTCTGTGGCTGCTGTTTCCTCAGGACAGGGGCGGTTGTCATTGTTCTTGTTGTTTTAATGGAAAGCATTGCACTGTGAGTATATAAAAATGAGCATAGCTTGCTCAAATAAAGGTCAAATACTTCTTGACTGTGCTAAGCTGAAATAGAAGATCTGTTGGTCTAAATGATTTCTAAGCAATATCCCCAACATCTTAGAAGGGAAATTCTCAATGGCTTCTGGAACAGATCCGCTGGCCAGTCACAGTGGTTAATGGCTGTATGAAGGGGGACTCCAAAAAACAGAATTTATTCATTAAAAAATGGTATATTTATTCTTATATATTTAAACTTCAGTCACCTTTAAAGTACTTGCCATTGGAGGCACTATACCTATTGAGATGCATTTTTCACTGCTCAAGACAGTTTTTGAACACATCAATTTTAATGCATTTGAGAGCTTCTGCTGTTTTTTGTTTCACCTCTTCGCATTGGCAAAACATTTTCCTTGGAGGAATTTTTTCATCTGGGGGGGGACGTCACTGGGGGTGAGATTCAGGTGAACAGGGAGAGTGGGCCATGAAGGTCATACCATTTTTGTCCAAAAACTGCTGAACACTCAGTACAGTGTGGGCAGCTGTGTTTATACATCACCTATCATGAAATGGACAAATGCTTTGAAATGGTCTCCAAAAAAGATTACACTGAAGCCAAAACAAGGCTAGCCGGTTGCGTCTCACAACAATGCTAGCTGGTACACTGATGCCAATGGGCTCCCAGAACACTTACCTAGAGGAGGAAGCCTGTATTACAGAGGGCCCACCCTACAAAAGATAATTCAGGGTCTTGGGGGAATCAAGGCGGGAAGATTGCTTGAGCCAAGGAGTTCAAGACCAGCCAGGAAAACCTAGGGAGACCTCATCTTTACAAAAAATAAAAATAAAAATAAAAAAATTAGCCAGGCATGGCAGCACATGCCTGTAATTCCAGCTACTCAGGAGGCTGGGGTGGAAAACCTCACCTGAGCCCAGGTTGTCGAGGTTTCGATGAGCTGTGATTGTGCCACTGCCCTTCCATCTGGGTGACAGAGTGAGACTTCAACTAAAAAAAAAAAAAAAAAAAAAATTAAACATTTTCAAAATTAAATTTACAAAAAACATTCCCTGATAGAGAGAGGCTCTGTCAGAGAATCATAAGGACTCCTCAGTGTTTTGCAAATATGGTTTCAGCTCTTAGTTAATTTGAATAATGTTTGAGTAGCTGGAAATTCTTCCGGAAACTCCAGTTTACCAATTAGCATTTACCTTGTTATGTGAGTTCCTTTTTCTAAAACTCCACTAAGACTTCCAAAGTGCTCAACATGTGTAGTCTCTCATTTTTTTAAAAGCACAGAACCACACTACTTACATGGCAATATTAGAGGAGAAAGGAATGGAGCAGAGAGAATTTCTAGAAGCAAACTTGTGCCCTTCTGGGAGGGAAAAAAAGGGAATTCTAGAGGAGATAAAATTGAAGGCAGCAAGATATATTCCAGGGACTGTAACTGCATTTTGAAAAATGATTCATGAGCTTTATTTAAAATCGTATCTTACCAAAACATTGTTCATGTCTTAGTCCGACAGGTGCTCTAAATATCACTGTAAAGATAGTAAAGAGATTAAGGTTAAAAAAAAACAAATGCAACCATGATTATTTGATCTTCAAAGGACTGGTAACTTTCCATATCAATCTGTTAAATCAAGCAATCTTAAAATCAGTATACCAATATATTCAATATATGAAAATTTGAGTTCTTCAGATCTGTGTCTCAAGCCAAGCCGATTTCAAGATACAGAAATGGAAGCCCAACCCTTGAATTCTGCAGGGCATTGTAAGTCACCATACCTCTAGGCATTATCCAAAAAATTATATTTCTTTTATTTTGACTGAAAACCAAATAATAATAATAATAATAATAATAATAATAAAACTTCTGAATAGTAAGCATGACACATTTTTGTCCCAGGGGCCTTTTCTTGCAGGAAATTCAAATTTGGGAGATTCATTTCACCTCCCTACGCCTCAGTTTTCTCAACAATAAAGTGAAACCTCATGGATTGCTTGTATCTTTTTTGCTTTAAAAGTGCAAGACCAGCCGGGCTCGGTGGCTCAGCCTATAATCCCGCGCCTTTGGGAGACTGAGGTGAGTGGATTGCCTGAGCCCGCGGGTTCGAGACCCGCCTGGGCAGCGAGACCTCATCTCTACAATAAATCAGAAAATCAGCCGGGCGTGGTAGCGCATGCCTGTAATTCCGGCTATTCGGAAGGCTGAGGTGGAAGGATCGCCAGAGAACAGCAGGTCGAGGCTGCGGTGGCCGGGAGCGGCCACTGCACTCCAGTCTGGGCGACAGAGTAAGACTCCAACTCAAAAAAAAGTGCAAGACTGTACTACAACCTAATTATGTGGGTTTGGTCAGTTATACTCTTCAACATGGCATTTATGCTAAAACGGCACTAATTGTTTATATCTTTCTCTCAAGTCCTTGCTTCCTATAAATGTTTCTAGCCTTCAAATCTCCTTATAAATGTCTCAGAATGACTTTACAGAATCAACTTAAAGATTTTATTTGTTGGGATATTTATAAGCGACGGTGAATTTGAAATAATCTCAGAAAACTGAAGGGAATATGATTTTTAGTTGAGTCCTAAAACCTGGAAGGTGGCAGTTCTACTTAAAACATTTCATTCTGATTAATATAACCACTTTTCAATCCCTGTGTTGGAAACGAGTTCAATGTCAACATATACTTTTGTGAATTGTTTTTGGGTTTACTTTTGCTTTTACCAGAATTCTAACCCTTAGCTCCATTATAGATTGTAATTTCCTGAAGAGTGTTTTACTTTCTGGATTTCTGATAAAATGTTTTTTTAGTTTCTTGATATGAAATGAAAAGTGACTCTATTCAGCTGAAATTAATAGGAATAATAATAATAACTGCATTGGCAAGTGCTTACATTTATATAGGATAGCCTTTCTATCAAAGAGGATAGAATACTTCACCAGTTTGACAGGGTGATAAACAAACTGAATCCAAGTGATCGATTCAATCACCTGGGGTGAAATGTAGTAGCTATTAAACAGTCCACGGCGGTGCAGGATTGTGACGGGCGAGGAACAAAAAAGACTTGTTTATTTATTGCCTTATGTAATATATACCCACTGCCGGTGGTCCTCCTTGGGCTGCCGGAGAAAATCCCAACGTGTTTGTAATAAATCTCAACTCCAGTAACTTGAGTTTCACCCTGGGTGCAGCATTAATGCTGCATGTTGGAATGGAACTAGCTTAGACTTAAGAGTCAGATGGACCTGTTCTGCAGCCCTGTTTCTTCCACATAGGGGCGTTTAACGTAGACCAGTCCTATAACCATTGTCTTCCTGTGGTGAATGCAAGAGGCGACAATGACTCCCCTGGAGAGATGTTGCAGTCATTAAACAAAGTTCAGTATGTTGAATGCCTGGCCCATGCTTCAATACCCCACTCCGATACTCCTCACGTGATCATTCCCCAGTGGGTTAAGGATAGAGTGTGGTTTTCCCATTGTGTTTGGCCTGAGTAGAATGGTTCTTGTCTATGAGTTTTCTTATTGGTTTGCCCCTTTCCTGCTCTTCTGGCTACAGAGAGCAGGCTTTTTTTCCAACATCTTTTGTCTGCTGTCTTAGGAGTTTGTTCCTAGTCAGGGATATTTAAGGCAAAACAAACAAAAACACCCAGAGGACTCATTGCCATATGGTAGTTCATCAAGTCCCAAGGTACCTCGCCAATCTGCCCATTGTCCCTCCACCTGTTAGGATTTTCCTGTTTGTTTCATGTGCAGAATCTCCAGAGTGTTTAGGTGCACTGAGCAGGAGAAACAGGGAGAAATATGTCTTCTCCCTCTTGGACACAAACTGCAACTCAGATTTTCAGCAGTAGTGTTTATTTTTGAAAAACAAACATTTTAAAGTATTTTCCTACCTTGATGAGCATCTACATAAAACAACTTAATCTTTTATCATTAATAAAAATGCTATCTACCAGGCATGGTGCCTCATTCCTAAAATCCCAGCACTTTGGGCAAGAGGATTGCCTGAGTTCAGTGGTTCCATACCAGCCTGCTGGCAAGACCTCATCTCTACAATAAATAAGTTTTAAAAATCAGCCAGGCATGGTGGCACGTGCCTGTAGTTCCAGCTGCTTGGAAATCTGAGATGGAAGGATGACCTGAGCCCAGCAGATTGAGTCCTCAGTGGCTGTGAGCATGCCACTGCACTCCAGCCTGGGTGACAGAGTAAGACTGACTCAAATAAATAAATAAGGCAAGCTATATTTGCCATCACAGTTGTGAGGTACAGGAGATGTAAATGGCATCTGGAACAAGCCCCTACTATACATCAAGTCCTAGCTATTCTTTCCAGGGAAAAATAAGATCCCTGTAATAGTTTAATCCTTGCCGCTTTTCTTTTTCTATGCTGGCACGCGTCCTAACTTTATTAGAGGTTTTTGTAAGTTCGCCCCAATACTTCCCACATCGTGTCTAAGCCACTCCACCTTGTATCGATGATAAACTAAACTCCTGGCTGGCTTTATAAACCATCTGCAGGCACAATACAGAACACCTGCCCTTGACTGCTTTATGAAGAAAAACAGGGTGCCATCCTAAAGATTCCTTTATGCTGTACAATAACTTTTTCAAAAAGAAAAGATTTCATATGTAATACGATTCATTTTTATGGAGCACTCCAGTAAGCCATGCACTGAGCTGCTAGGGACCCAAGGATGAATAAGATCTTCCCCGAGTTGTTTACAGAAGAAAGAAGAGAAGGTCACACAGGCTAACCACAGGTAGAGGTGTCATGACTCGTGCTGATTTGAGTTTGGGAGAAGGGGTCTGGGTGTGCCTCTGAGGAGAGGTGGTTGATCTTTGAGCTAGATCTTGAAAACTGAGGATTTTTTTCTAAAGATAAGTAGGGGGTAGAGAAAAAAATGCAAGCAAGAACATAGGGGCATTAAAAAAAAAAAAAACAGAAAAGCTGAATGTTTAGCACTGTACTGGCTGCCCGGGGGAGCTTGGAAGATAGATTTGTAGAGCTGTTGATTAAGGTTGCATGGTGAATAGGAGCGAGTGAGAAAAGGTTGGAGAGCATTTGTAAAGCGTTTCTTCCATGTCATTTGCTATTTTACTAAATGCCTTTACTGTTTTGTTTCTTTTCACCTGCCTCTGGTATACAGTGATAATATATGCACATTGCAAACTGCACAAAGTGAGAATTTATTCTTTTAGAAAAGCATACCAAAAGTAGGTTGCTGTCTCTCTCTCAACACACACGCACACACACACGCACACACACACGATCATGAACTGGTTAAATGATTCCACCGCCTCTAAATGTGGAATATAGTTGAGCTCTGGAGGGGAAAAGAATTGATTGCCATAACAAGGTCTACTGCTAAACTGAACATATGTTGCTCATAATGTCACTTTCTAAATCAATGAAATTATCATTATAGAACATGTCGACAAATTAGACATGTAAAGTGCCGGCTGTATGTGGGAGAGATGTAATTTGGCTCCATAAAAAGAAAATTAAACAATAAAATATCAATGACAGATGTAGTTTGCTAAAGGTTTTGAGGTTTAAATACCAATTTGTGGGGAAAAAAATCATGCAGGCAAACTGAGGGGACCAGATAAAAATACCAGTCTTCACGGGAAAGGAAGATTCAGTCTTTTGACCAGATGTTCTCAGACCTTAGCTGTGCCCTTTACTTAACAGACAAATGTACTAAGTTCCTAACTTTTTGAAATCCAAACGAAGAAGGTTAGTGATGGCAAAAGAAATACATCCAATCAAATATTAACTAATGTGTCTGATCTTAAAGAGTAGTGTTAGACTTAAAGATGTGTTCTTCCTCACCAGGGTTGCTTCAGATGAAATTGGCTTGTGTTTCTCTCCTCAGAAAGACACATGTCAAAAAGCCACAGGTTCTAAGATATTTCCACTTGTGGTTAATTATTCCTAATAGAAATAATATCATGGAATGATATGACACTTAAAAGATAAGTGCAAAAAACAGCACAATTATTGATGATAAGCTTATTGTTCTTATAATGAAAACTGAGCATGACCCCTTAGTTATAAAATAAATGAAAATTAATCTTCTTTTATACCCTAACAATACTAGTTATTCCTAGTGTGTCTTAGGAATAACCAGTAAAGTAGAAAGCAATTGCTAAAGCACTTTACAAATCTTCAGCACTACCTATAAAGGCAGGGAAAATGGCACTATACCAAGATTATCAAAATACTCTAAAATCTCAACATCAGTAAGAATTACGAGGGGACTTTTCCAATCTCTTGCAAATCCTTTATTTTTTTCCTCCACTACACCCACCAAACTCAGAAACAAAAAAGTGGGTCTTTTCATTATTCAGTCTCCTAGCACTTCGCAGGGTAACTTGTACATGCTAGTAACTGAATAAATGCATGCTAAAGTAATCCACAGATAGATGCAGAGATGAAAAAAGGAAAGTTAAAATACTTTTCTGGCTCTCACCTGCAATCCTAGCACTTCGGTAGGCCGAAGCAGGAGGATTGCTTGAGCCCAGAAGTTTGCTTGAGCCCAGAAGATTGCTTGAGACCAGCCAGGGCAACATAGTGAGACCTCATCACTACAAAAAGTAAAAAAAAAAAAAAAAAAAAAATTAGCCAGGTGTGGTGGTGCACATCTGTAGTTCTAGCTACTCAGGAGGCTGAGGCTAAAGGATTCCGTGAGCCCAGGTATTCGAGGCTGCAGCAAGCCACAACCATGCCACTGCACTCCAACCTGGGCAACAGAGTGAGACTGATTCAAAAAAAAAAAAAAATTGCCATGTGAAAACCATTCATTCTGTTCAGTAACTAGTTCCACCTTTCCAGGAACATGAGTGGGTTGTACTCCTAGACCTCATGTGCTTAAGAGAAACCACATGAGTAGAACTTCCACCAATAAATTGTAAGGGGTGTACCAAGGTCACATCTAGGCTGGACCAACTCACTGCTAGTGTGAGACCCAGTGGAGTGTCTGCCCCCTCTCTCAATGTTCATGCCAGCTGCTGTGTCAGCCTGAGTCCCAAGTTAATTATAAAGAACAGAGTCTACGGCAGACCTGTGACATCACCCATGAGAAATAACCTGTTGTTCTTCTAAGTCTCTGATACCTTCCTGAGCAGTACAATAGCTGAAGAGAGAGCAGCTGCTAATATTTCCTATGGCTTTGCCTTCTAAAATGCCACACGGTATACACATCCTCACAACGATCTTAACCTCTCTCCCAATCACCATCCTTTTCCCAAAGGAGCAAGCTTAATTAAACATTAAATTATTAAACATTAAATAATTAGATAATTAAAATCGTAAACATGAAATATTACAGTAGTCTGCTTCTGAAACTTTTCCTCCAGTGAAAAAACTTTTTCCAAAATGGACTTATATGTTAAGAAGACAGGCCAGTCTCGGTGGTTTAGCCTGTAATCCCAGCACTTTGGGAAGCCAAGACGAATGGATTGCCTGAGGCTGCAGGTTCGAGATCAGCCGGGCAACTTGGCGAGACCTCGTCTCTGCAATAAATAAAAAAATTAGCCGGGCATGGTAGCACGTGCCTGTAATACCTGCTACTTGGAAGGCTGAGGTGGAAGGATCGTCAGAGCCCAGCAGGTTGATGCTGGGGTGGCCATGAGTGTGCCACTGCACGCCAGTCGGGGCGACAGAGTGAGACTCCAACTCAAAAAAAAAGACAAAGATGACCCTACAAAACACTACACACATGTGCATACACATATACACACACATCTAAGTAATTTTACTCATTACCATTTAGCAATATAAAAAGCATGACTTTATAGGAATTGCTGGATTACAATGGTCACTCAGATAGAGTATTATTTTTTGAATTTCCGTGTCTAATGCTATTGAGTTGATGGCTCCATTATATTGCACACAACATAACTAACAGAAAAAAATGACACAACTATATAAAATGGGAAGAAATAAGAATCTAAAATAAATGACATTCCTTTCTGAAAGTTATGGATAGAAAACTTCTTCAGCATCTGTTATGGAAATATGGAAACTGGTATTTTTAAATGCAGTGTGAAATGTAAAATAAGAGACAAAATGTGGTGAGTCCATATTTGAGGATCTTTGCCTGTCAAAATAACACTTCCAAAACGAAAATCATGTAGAAGGGGTACCCCTCAGAATACTGCTACTTTCAATAAATGGCATATTTAGTATTCCCATACAACACTACAACTCTAAGACCACCCAACAGGAACAGAAGAAGGAACGTACCAGCTCCAGGTTGGGAAGTTTCATAGCAAAGAGACAACCTCCAGACCATTGTAAAGGATCTAGGTTTCAACAAGCAGGCTAGAAGTGGGGAACCCACCCCCAAACTCCCCATGAAGAGAAAGGAGTTATGACGGACATCACTATTACAGCTGCTAACATGAACTCAAGAACTATCAAGTGGTAGGAATGTGATGTAGCTGAATGTATCTCTGGGCAACCCCTTTGGGTCCCCGCCTACTGTGGGAGCTTTTCTGCCCTCTTAATAAATCCTGCTCTAAAAAAAAAAAAAGTAGCTATCTTCTGGAGGTAACTGTGGGATCCTTTTTTTTCCCATAAGCATCCTCAGAGCACAATCCATCAATAATCAATCAAGCAATGAAGACTACATTCCTCAGGGAAAGGAGAGGGCCTAAACCTCGTTTCAGAGCCTGCGTTCTACTTGTATTGACAGGTAGGGTCTACACCTGGGCCGTGGAAGATGTCTACTCTCCATGTCAGTATCTCTAAGAGATTTGTTATTCTCATTTGAATCTACATGCAGGAGATCCATCATCACGTTTTACACAAATGTAGAAAGTTACATTTCTTTTCTTCAAACTTCCCTCCTTCTGTCTGCCAATTGAGATAAATGTTCCAACTGCAGTCATCAGGGAAACAAGCTTTAAGCATGTAGGGAGTGGAAAGTGTGCCAGGAGGAGGTGAAAAAGAAGAGCCTGAGAAATCTGCCTTCCCGAGACCTTAGTCCATCCGGGGACTTTTCTGGGTTTTGTGGGACCTAAAACTTAAATTTAGCAGAATCTCCTTAAGAATAATACAAAATTACCCAAAAAAGGAATCAGGTTAAAAGCAAACACCTATTTAAGACGAGGAACCACAATATCTTATGCATTTTATAAAACTTCAAAATATCCATTAAAATAGTATATATAAAATATTAATAACTATTAAACCTGCCTCAATAATATCCTTTCTCCTACTTTTTTTGGTTGCATAGTCTTGGATGACCTTTTGAGACGACAACAGCCTTGTGTTATTTTTCATGTAGAAAATGGAAAGGCAATTCAGGCTTCTAGAATGGTTGACCAGAAACTGGTGGTTGTTAATATTGTGACTGTGAGCTCTGCCAGCTTCACAACTTGATGTCGGTGATAGCGTATATGTCTATATTTAGGACTGCTGCTAAATTTCAGGAAAACTTTTTCAAGTTTCCTTTGTTTATGGGCTGCGAAAGTTGGGAGAATTTTCTATAATAGGGCTTCTCCATCCATACATTTCACATCCTGTTTTCTCTCCATTTTCCACACACTTCTGGTGTGGGGTGCTGCGAGGATATATTTATGTCCCGATTGGACCTCTGTCCCTGCATCCTCATATCACAGTGCTAGATGGAACACAGAAGCAGTTCTGAAAGTCCTTTCTAACCCAGGATGCCTGGCAAACACTCGACTGCAGACAGATATACCTGTGAACCACATAAACATATCCAACTAACCACAACTCAACCTCCCGTAAGCTAGAACCCCAAAATACGCGGGGCTAGTTTAGCGATCCGAGAGGAGGTAAGACAAATGGAAAGGAAATATGAGTGGAAAAGGCAGCTGTCTTCATCTGTTGTGGTCATAATATTAATATCTCACTTAAATATTTTACAAGTGTATGCCCCTTTATAATAGGCTAACTATGGTAGGTAGCCTAGGAAAATCCCAGCCTTAGCATTGAAAGCTGCATCCCAATAAACCTCTACATGCTGGGCAAACTGGGAAAGCTGGTCACCCTACCCTGAAAACACATATCTAGGATCGCTCCTAGGACCTTGGAGGGGGCCAGAAGAGAACAGAAGTTTTGCCTTTACAAGCCTCATGTTAAATCTAACTCTGGTTCCAGGTCTTTCCCTGCCAGTTCTTTTTTTTATTATTTATTTATTTTGAGTTGGAGTCTCACTCTGTCGCCCAGGCTGGAGTGCAGTGGTACGCTCACGGCCACCCCAGCATCAACCAGCTGGGCTCCAGCGATCCTTCCGCCTCAGCCTTCCAAGAAGCTGGAACTACAAGGTGTGTGCTACCACACCCAGCTAATTTTTTTTTTTTAATTGTAAAGACGAGGGCTCACTCTTTTGCCAAGGCTGGTCTTGAACCCACAGATTCAGGCAATCTTCCCGCCTCAGCTGCCCAAGTGCTGGGATTACAGGCTTGAGCCACTGCATCCAGTTCCCAGCTAGATCTTAAGATGGTGCTTTGGACAATCTACTTTATCTTCTGAGTTTCCTTCTCTCTTAAAAGGTATAAAATTAGCCGGGTTTGGTGGCTCAGCCTGTAATCCCGCGCCTTTGGGAGGCTGAGGTGAGTGGATTGCCTGAGCCCGCGGGTTCAAGACCCGCCTGGGCAGCGAGACCTCATCTCTACAATAAATCAAAAAAATCAGCCAGGCGTGGTAGCTCGCGCCTGTAATTCCGGCTACTCAGAAGGCTGAGGTGGAAGGATCACCGGGCCCGGCAAGCGAGGCTGCGGTGGCCGGGAGCGGCCACTGCACTCCAGTCTGGGCAACAGAGTGAGACGCCAACTCAAAAAAAAGATATAAAATAAGATTACTTGAGAGGATTCTATAAATGTGTAAGTAGAAAATATCTTGCACTAAGTGGGAATTCAACCTTTGGAAAGTATTATTATAGGCTATTATTAACATCAGGACCCAAATGATTTCCATGAGTACATGGCTTCAATATTTTAATTTGAAATCAGGAATAAAAATCCTGAAAAATTAAATTCTGATTTTCACTTTACCGTCAAATTTTAAGAATCCTGTCTGTGCCATATTTCATGGGCCATGTCCAAGTAGCGATATGTTGTGGGGGGAAAAAAGTCAGCATAAACACAGACATACCACAGTTAACTTCGGTTTTTATGAGTTTTTATTAGCTGTAGCACCTCGGAGAGAGCAACCATGGTTTTTTTTTTATACCAAACACAACTTTGGAACTAAAACCCTTGTAATTAATAGTTGAAGACAGATCCCTGTGAGAAACAAAGGGATTACATTTGGAAGAAATCTAGAGTTGAAGACTGATGAATGTCTATTTCATTTTATACTATCAACAAATTCCCATGATCATTTCAATGCTTAATCACCAAGACATCAAAGAAGTTGTTTCTTATTTTTGACTGAATTTTGTTTTTCTGTATCACAGACCCATTTATTCTTGTTCGTATCCCTATGGTGATAACAAATGGTCAACTACTTCCTGGAATACTTCCTGTATTTGTGAACAATTATTCTCCCTCAGTCTTTCCTAGTGTAAACTAAGCAATATTCTGTCCTTTCTGCATATATTAGGGAAGTGGTGGGCCACCTTGAATGTGTCTCAACAGCTTACTTGCCACTATATCTTTTGTACTTAAAATGTAATAATACTCGATATACATATACATACTCAGTATATGGCCAAGATTGCTACATGAATAAACCTGCCTATGATCCAATGTATGAATTTGGATGTCAGCAAACCTCAATGGACTTAATCCTTCTCATCTTTAATACAAGGAAATTAGACTAGATTATCTTGAGCACTAAGTTCCGTACTAAAAATTCTCTCATCTTACAATGTACTTTTCACTCTTTGTCCTGGATTCTTTCTGTGCAGCCAAAACAACATACAAAACCCTAAAAAGCAAATGGTTCAATATACTGGCAATCTCTCTATTCTTGTCTCTTCTATTATTTTCTTGTAAATGCCCATTCAAGTCTTCTTGCTTTTAAAATAAAGGTGCTGGCTGGGTTCAGTGACCCAGCCTGTAATCCCAGCACTTTGGGAGGCCAAGGCGAGTGGATTGCCTGAGGCCATGGGTCGAGAGCAGTCCCGGCCACTTGGTGAGACCTCATCTCTACAATAAGTAAATAAAAATTAAAAAACTAGCTGAAGGCGGTAGCTCATGATTGTAGTTCCAGCTTCTTGGAAGGCTGAGGTAGAAGGATCGCCTGAGCCCAGCAGGTCTACGCTGGGGTGACCTTGAGCATGCCATTGCACCCCAGCCAGGGCAACGGAGTGAGACTCCAACTCAAGTAAGTAAATAAATAAATAAAATGTGCTAAGGAGGAGGGAGGGGGGACATTTGACAACACAAAAGGTACCTGGTCCACTACGGGGTGTGACGGGGGGAGTGAGGGCCAGCTAGAAGTCCAGATTTTACCTGCATGCAGCCTATTTATGCAGCAAATCTTTACTTGTACTCCACAACTCTAAAATAGGTAAATAAATAAGTTTTTAAAAACTCATCCAACAAAAAAAGGGGGGGAGGGCTAGATTCCTAGTTTAGGTATTTTTTTTTTTTTTAATTTATCTTTTTGGCTGCTAAACTCATTTCTATTCTTCACCCCCAACTACATTTCCTACTCTATTTTCCACACCTAGTTACAGAGAGGTAACAAGTGTATCAAATTGCCAGAATATTGGATATCTGTAGAACCACATCTCCTAAAAGATCCCATACGTTGTTACAAATGAATAGTACAACTTAAGATAAATGATGTGGTTTTTGTTTGTTTCCTTGCTTGTTTGCTTGCTTGATTGTTTTGATTCACAAAACAGTGCTTATATGGTAAGATGATTGAGTTAGGAGGAAAAAAGACAAACGCCAGGACAAATGCTTTCGGCCTTCTTAGTGGCTGAAATACGCTGACCATCAATTTTGCAGGATTCAGATACTAGAATGTTTTAATAATAACAAAAAAAAAAAATGAGGACACTAAGACCTATCTGTTTAAGAAGTGAATACTGATTAATAGCTTGGATCACAGTGGTGTGGTGCCCTGACATACAAGTTTCTGATACTCTAGGGATTGAGAGAGTCGATATGCTTTCCAAATGGCGCGACTTAATCTCACAGAGAAAATTTCTCAAGTGGGATGAGCTGGCCCTATCTGTGTAATTATAAATTATAAATAAGTAATTAAAGATTAATTCTAAAGCTCAGTAGGCCCCATGACAGATGGACCATCTGGTTGTTCCTGAGATGTTTAAAGAACCTTGATACTTATATATATCCCAATCAATGGCAAGACCTTTTAGAGAGAAAAAGTGTAAGAGTTAGCATTTTCCACTTTAATGTTTTTATTGGTCCCATCCAACTATTCCCTAAACATTTGAAACATTATCTGATGAGTCTATTGAACGGCTCACATACCGTCCCTATGATTCTCTTTAATCCTTATTTTTGAAAAGCTATGAAGATTTAGGAGATACTGGTACTTTATATCAGCCATTTGTCATCCTGAACATGATAAACATCTTTGTATGAAGAATTACTAAGCCACACCAAAAGAGCAGCTCTTTCCGGACCCACCTTATGTTTTCCTTATCTTCAATCATATATTTTCTGCCAGAATTCAAAACTAGCAGAAAACAGTCTGGGAGTTGTGACCTTCATCTTCCCATGGCTCTTCATGTCAGTGACATATACCATGTACAGCAGGCAAGATGGAATTCATCAGCTGAATCATTTGGAAAGCCTCAGCTGTGGGGAAGTTTTTCCTGCGTTCTGCCTTGGTCGACCTAGTGCCCCAAATCCCTTCCCTCTGAATAAATCATCTTGGCACGTCCTCTTCTCTTTCCAGTCCCACTTTCTGGGTTTCATGACTTGAAGACATGCTAGATTGGCATAAGAAAACCTCGCAGGTCACCCGTCATATTGCCTTTTTATCTTGATGGTCTCTAAGGCGAGGTCAAAAGAGAAACACCCAACCACGATCTAAGGGATTATTTTCAGAAGTGAAGACACGGCACAAGTCACGGAAAGTAGGTCAGATCTCTCCTCTGCTAATGAGCTTTCTGTGGCCTCCCATGACACTGAGAAGAAAGGGCAAACTCTGCACAGCTGGGTCTCTCCCCACCATTGCATCATCATCTCACATCATTCTCTCCCACTCCAGGTACCCACAAGGGGCATCAAGAAATGACATGCTCTCACCCATGCCTGCTACTAAGACTGAGATGAGGTGAAGATTCTGGAGGTCCAGTGGGCACTCTGGATCAAAAGCCCTGCTTGGCTTGTACTCGGACCCAGTGATTCCACTTTTGCATTTTTTCCTAAATAAATTACCAGTGGTACATGAAGAGAGAGACATACTAGATTAGGGTGTGTGGCAAGGTCTTGATAGTAATCAGAAGTTGAAAACCCTCTAGATAAACAAACCAAAAAGGAAATCGGTTAGATGTACTTGCAATACACTCATTTTCCTGAAGCTATTAAAATTAGACTAGACTCAGAAGAGGGAGGGAAGAAAGTGGGGGAAGGGAAAAAAAATCACCTTAAATGTGATTTAAATGTGGGGGTGGGGGATACGCTTAAAGCCCGGACTTCTTAGCCACTAGACCATGCAACCATGTACCCAAAAACTATTTGTACCCCAAAGGCTATTGAAATAAAGAACATAATAATAATAATTTTTAAAATAAAATTAGACTGTATCCTTAAATGTGGGATGTGGATAGTGACCTCTTTCCAAGGATACTTTATGAACAAAATAGGGAAAAGAATGACTTTACAGTGAAGAAACTTGAGAAACATTCCTGTAACCAGGTAATCAGTGTCAAGATCAAAGTCCATGAGTCATGCTGGGATATGTAACCTTGATAGGAGGGGATAAAAGTGACACTTTACCTTTGTGGTTCTCCTCCATAAGGCCCATTACTCCAGTCTTTACTTTCCAGCTTTATTGGCCTCCCAAAATCATACATATTTAAGGTGTGCAACATGTTTTGACCCATTATCCCAGGCCTATCCTGAGGAAAACATCAGAAAAATTCCAGCAATACCTGGCTAGTACTTTTTTTTTTTTTTTTTTTTTTTTTGAGTTGGAGTCCCCCTCTGTCGCCCAAACTGGAGTGCAGTGGCCGCTCCCGGCCACTGCAGCCTCAACCCGCTGGGCTCCGGCGATCCTTCCGCCTCAGCCTTCCGAGTAGCCGGAATTACAGGCATGCGCTACCACACCCGGCTGATTTTTTGATTTAATGTTGAGATGAGGTCTCGCTGCCCAGGCGGGTCTCGAACCCGCGGGCTCAGGCAATCCACTCACCTCAGCCTCCCAAAGCGTGGGATTACAGGCTGAGCCACCGAGCCCGGCTTGGCTAGTACTTCTTAAAACTGTTGAGGTCACCTAGGGAAACATGGGGATAAAAAGTATTGTGGTACCCTGGATGGGATTTTAGAACTGAAAAATAAAATTAGGTTAAAAACCAAGGAAATCTGAACTAAGTATGGACTTTAGTTTATAATAATGTGTCAATATTGGCTCATTAATTGTGCCAAATGTATCCTACTAATCTAAGATGTTGTTGACAGGAGAAACAGGGTGTAGGTATATGAGAATTCTGTGTACTATATTCTCAATTTTTCTGTAAATCTAAAAATCTAGCCAGGTGTTATGGCTCACACCTGTTATCCCAGCACTTTGGGAGGTGGAGGTGAGAGGATTGCCTGAGCCCAGGAGTTTGAGACATGCTTTAGCAACTTAGTGAGACCTTGCCTCTACAATAAATCACAAAATTAGCCAGGTGTGTGCGCCTGTCGTTCCAGCTACTTGGAAGGCTGAGGCAGAAGGATCACCTGAGCCCAGCAGGTCCAGGCTGCGGTAGCTATGATCGTGTCACTACACTCCAGCCTGGGTGACAGAGTGAGACTCTGACCTAAAAAAAAAAACTAACTCTAAAAACTGAGTCTATTTAAAAGAAAAAAGGAGACTGTAAGTGTACATATTATTTTCCCAAAAGTTACCCATTTATTTTTAAATGAAAAAAGCAGATCAAATGGAATCTGATAATAACAAAAATTATATATATGCACATATATCTATATATATGCACATATATCTATACTATGTAGATGCATATATATGTCTATGAAAAAAACAGTATAAATGATCATGAACACATTAACAGTGAGATTAGGGGTTTTTTTCTTTTTACTTATTTTATAATGCTTGACAATGATCACTTATGTAATAAAAATGTGCTTAATTGTTTTTTATGAACATGTGTATACCTAACCCTGAATTGTACGGCACAAATTTAACATTTTAAAAAACAGAGAGATTTTCCAAATGCTTAAATATTCAAAGGCTAACCAATGATCAGTACAATCTCCTGAAAACTGTACTTTGGGGGAGACATGGGAACTAGACCAAAAAATTTGACATTTTTGAAGTATATTCATCAGTTGTTTTGTAGTATGGCTTCCATTCGGAGTTTATATGTTCTCTCCTGATTAGAAGAACCACAGAAATGATGTTACCCTTCTTAGCACGTCTCATCAGTGTTCAAGAGGCTGGGTGCCTTATTACTGGTAAAGATAACTTTGGTCACTTGGTTACGACAGCGTTTATTTGGTATCTCCACTTATAGAGTTCCTAGTTTTCTCTTGAAATTATTTATCTTAGGGAGGATACTTCAAGACTTTGCAAATATTCTGATTCTTCATCATGCTTTGCCTTCTATTTTTAACATCCTTTTGTAATAATTACTAACCGTGTTGTTTGTCTAAGGTGATGTTTCCATTACATTCTTTCTATGTTTATTCATTGGAATTCTTAAGAAAGAGATGTTGCCCCTTTCTTATGTATATATTTATATCACTATGAGATTATGTTATTCCATGGGTCACTATCTAATGCTATTGTTATTTATTTTATTACTCAAATTTTTCCGGTCTTTACCATCAGGAACTCAGATCCTTGAGGTTGACCTTTTTTGTCATGCATTCATCTGCTGTTTATGGGAGTTTCTTTTGCCATGTGAAATATCTCAATTGTTAGACAGTAATTCCTCAATTCCTCTCTTAAGGTCATTGATAGGTTCTTGGATAACAGGTGCTTTGAAACTGCAACTTTAAGCAAAACAAAGCAAGTGCTCGAATAACAGTGTTTTGTTCAATGTCATTTCCTTATAGCATCGGTGATGGAGAAAAAAATGGTTTCGTTATCTATTGTTTCACTTGAAGTCACAATTTTCCAAGAACCAATGGATGATTACATGAAGACTTACTGTATAGTCAAATGTATCCATCTTTTATTACCTCTGAATTTTGAGATATAGTTAGAAAGTCTTCCCCTACCCCAAATTTAAAGAAGAATTCACCCATATTTTCTTCCAATGCTGGCATGGTTTCATTTGTTATACCTAGAGTCCTAATCAAGTTGAATTGTGTCCCTTATGGCCACATACCGCTTTCTCCTTACACAGGTGAAATTAACTTGGAATAAATCAGGTTAGAGGAAAAGTATAGCATTGGGTTAGCTATGGAGACAGATAAAAGTTTTAACTTAAAATTGTTTGACAACACCAGTACTTGCATTGACTTACAGCATGGTTTTGTCCCTGCCTGGCTGGTTAGCCTCATCTCTTGACAATCAGGGCAATTTTCTGTACCCTTGCCAGGTCTGTGTACCTCACTGGAAATGTGCAGTAAGGAGGATGTATGATCTCTACCAGCAAAAGAGAAGAGTGGCAGCTTCATGCGAAGGAGGGATTCGAGTTATGTTCTTTGATCTGAGGTTGGAATTTCGACTTTGGAGAAACATTCTGAAAGTTACCTAGTAGGCGTTTCTCCTGGTATCTCATTGCTACATTCATTTTTTCATTGACTTAACAAACACTTTTTGAGCACTTGCTATGTGTTCAAACCTGTTTCCATTTCTGGGTAAATAACAAGGAAATGGTCTTAGGTCCCATACAATTTGCCTCCTTGTATAGAAGGTATTTTCCCAATTCAGGTTTTCATCTGATTCCATAGTAGTATTAGTCTTTACCTAGAAAGATCCCTCTGATCTTGGAGAGCATCCACAAACTCTACTGTGATTTAGTGTGTGAATACAGTATAGCTGGTGGTCTCCAGTGGAATGAGAGGTGGTCTTTAGCAGCAAAACAAATACCTTTGGATTGAGAGAGATTGTCACATTTTTGACAAGAAGCAGAAATGACAAGTTACAGACACACACAATAATAAAGTTTTTGAAAAGTGTTTGATATTATTCAGCTGGATTAAAAACTACCCTTTCAGAAACTAAGAATAGCTCTAATTTCTAAATGGCTACAGGTAGTTGGGCCATTATCACCCCTGATGAAAAGATACCATCCAGCCAAACTCACATCTGAGGATTCCTTTACTGACAGGCAACTTACAAGTGTGACAATTTTTTAATTGGAAAACACTGATGTTCCACTTTGTCTATTTCCCACTTACTTTTGTAAGGCATAGGCAGCATCTTTGTCTCGGTGATGTTTCATTCTTGCAGTTTATTCCACACCTGAGTCGTAATCCTCTTTGTGACATCTTTACCCATAAGTGGTTGCTTTGGAAATTATAAGAATGTTACACACAAAGGATTATTACCTTTAGCTGGGTATCTTCCAGACCCTATGAACTCTTAAAGACACTACTTTAGGCAAATGTTCCAATGAAAATTTAAGGAGAAAATAGACTTCTGGAAGCACATGTAGATATATGTAAAAACATTCAGCTAACCCACTTCAGGCCAGCATCCTTGGTCATCTCTAACAACTCCAGGATGTGAAATATAGACATAAAATTTTTTTTAGTAATTACTTTTCTTTATTTGTGTTGTGTTCCACCCAGAATTTTTTTTAAATCAAGTTGATTGTAAGTGAATTTTTATCTCCAAAAAATTCAGATGCGACTATTTTTACAAAGAACAAAAACAGTGAAAATTATCCAAAGCTGCTCAAAGGAACTCTAAAACCTCAAGGCCACATATAAGTACAAATGTTTTCATCTCACCCAGCACTTAGGTATTGGGAACAGCATTAGAAGCCATACTCTCATCTAAGCATGCATTTTTCCTCCCTGAGTTTTTCCTTTTTCTTTTTTTAAAAAATCAGTGTTATTTTGCAACCTAAATCTTTCAAATGCATATAATTTTCAGTGCCTGGAGATATTAGATGTAATTATTCACATTTGCAAGAAGCAAGAAGAAATCTTTAGGTTATAAATTAGCAGTAATGGTACATGTAATTTAGTGCTTATTTGTATTAGTACATTTTCAAAGTGTTTAAAGAGTGCTTTTATAAGCAATTTTCTATGGCATCTAATTGTTCCCAAGTAAGGATATGCTGATGCAAGTGATGGCTTCTAAGCCATAGGAGACATCTCTAACCACTCTGAGATAGTACATAAGTCTCATCTCATCTGGCCCAGTATGTCCTGTCCTCTACATCACATCCCAAAAATCTATGTAATTAGAATATGTTGCGTTGTTTTTGTTTTTTTTTTTTGAGTCGGAGTCTCACTCTGTCGCCCAGGTTGGAGTGCAGTGGCATGATCACAACAACCATGGTTTATGGCAGCCTCAACCTCCTGGGCTCATGTGATCCATCTCAGCATCCCAAATAGCTGGGATTACAGACATGTACCACGCCTCCACTAATTTTTTTTTTTTTTTTAAGATGAGGACTCGCTATGTTGCCCACACTGGTCTCAAACTCCTGGGTTCAAGCAATCTGCCCGCCTCACCCTCCCAAAGTGCTGGGATTACAGATGTGAGCCACCACTCCCGGCAGAATAGATTGCTCTTTTTTGTCTTAAATATGTCCTTACATCTGTGCCTTTTATGCTAGCAAAAATGATTCTGCTATTTTTTTTTAAGCAAGCATCTAATGAATATGTTCCATAAGTTGGACCCTTTCTAGTCTGACATATTTAATTGGTTAATAGTTGCCATTAATTTTTTCTCTGAGACTCTGACTACAGGCTGAAGATTTGCAAGTCAGAGAGAGGATCTCTGGAAGGAAGAGGGATCTTTTGGTCTGACCAAATCCCCTCGCCACCAAAACTGGAAGCCAATTACCAATTTTCCTGTTTCCATCTCACCAACCTTTCCTGTTGTGTGGGCTTTATATACGGAGTTCTCAAAACAGCACATTCACAGCCAAACTTACAGAACATAACCAGAGCACATCAGGTCTCAGGAATGCCAACTTGGAGGCATGAATATCAGTTTATTCCTGTGGGGAAAGCTTCTTCCATGAAGGAACGAGGCTGCTGTCAAACCCATCAAAACCAAGCCATGTAAGACTATGGGGGGGAAACTCTGATAAAAACTGAAAAGACATTTGCAAAGTGGGCTGTTTTCTGGACATGGTTTACTTGGGGTTTTTTTATTTTTTATTTCCCATCATCTCTCAGCAAGCAAGCATGAAAGTCACAGAACTGGGGTTAGACCTCGTGCAAAACAACACTTGCTTATCGGTCACAGTTGCTACTTCATCACCTTGATTTCTTCCTAAATTATTTTCCTTTTTGTATCTCTTTTTATAGCTTTCAAGGCAATTTTATAGTCCACGTGAAGTTGTTCAATCTCTTCTCCTAGATTTGTGTAAACGTTTTCACACATTCATCCAAGTTCTTCTCTTCTTCCGCACCCCTACTGAGCTCTCTTTGAAGTGGAAAGCATGGCATAGCCTTTCCAAGCAAAGCAGCATGGCTCCTCCCGGAGTCTTCAAGTTGTGTTGAATTAACCTCCTCCTAACTGTCCTGCTTGCCAAGAGTTAGTATAAGCTTAAGCCAGTTCCATTTCCCTCCAGTGGGTTTCTCTCTCCCCACAAAGACCACCTATTTTTGTTCTATTTCACTATTTATGATTTTTTTCCTGCTGATCTTTCAGCCTGATGGAGGATGACCCCTCTATTTTTTTGTTTGTTTTATATTTTAATTTAAAGATGTGGGGTACAACTCAGGGTAGATATATAAGTGGACATCGTATAGGTAAAGTTTTGGCCTCCCTTTGGTCCCCACTTTGCCCGGTTTGAGATCAGGCACCCTTTTTGATGTTATGTGCACCCCCCTCCCACCCCAACCCCTGCAGTATCCCGCTACTGTCAGTCCCTGCTTATAGTATAAAGACCATGGAACTAGCAATCATCGATGCTTCCTATCTGTAACCTTGATGTAGGTATCTCTGGGTAGGTCACATTACCCTTGGTAATTTCTCAGTACTTCTGGGTTTTTTTGAGCTGGAGTCTCACTCTGTCGCCCAGACTGGCTGGCAGTGGCCGCTCCCGGCCACCGCAGCCTCGACCTGCTGGGCTCCAGCGATCCTTCCACCTCAGCCTTCCGAGTAGCCGGAATTACAGGGGCGCGCTACCACGTCCGGCTAATTTTTTTTTTTTTTTATTTATTGTAGAGATGAGGTCTCGTCTGCCCAGGCGGGTCTCGAACCCGCGGGCTCAGGCAATCCACTCACCTCAGCCTCCCAAAGGCGCGGGATTATAGGCTGAGCCACCGAGCCCAGCTCTCAGTACCTCTGTACCAGAGCAGGGATGATAATCTGGTCTTCCCATCTATTTTGTGCTATGTGAGGGCAAAATACTTTGGATGTGACCTGCCTCCTGTTGATAGAATTTCTTGCCTGTCATCTGGTCCGGATGGCGTAAGGGTGGAAATGAACATTCTAAGGTATAGTGTCCTTATTTGGCATTTTTTGCCGGATTATTAATATCCCAAACTGCTTAACTTCTGTCTGTGCCATTTCTCATTGTAATTAGATGGCTAGTTCAGGACATGACTTCTCGGTCACCTAAATCTTAACTGTTCATCTAACCCAAATCAGCTTCCTCACCCCTTAGCTTTCCACAGCTTTCTTTTCACTGTCTTTTGCTGTTACATCCCACGGCAGGATTCATTATTATGCGGATGAAATGGTCTGTGTTCTTTGAGGGCAACGAGTGAAATCTGCAGAAAACTGGGATAACACTCAACATGGACCATATTGACACAGACTTTGAAAATCAGATGCTTAATATTCAATTACGCATTTATTTGCTAAAATGTGCCATAGTCATTCCGTTTGCTAGTGGGGAATATCAGAATTTGACTGGTGCTGGCAGCCTCTTGGAAAAGACTGTGTCAAATGAGCTTTGCCAAAAGAGAGACCCAGATTTTGATATGGAGTTCTAAGTCAAAACATTTTAGAAGTCTAAGCAAATCATTGTAACTTTAACTTCTGATTGAGGCCATACCTGAAAATTAAGTTCCAATGTGTGTTGTAAAAGAATTCTCATTATCCTTCTGACTGACCCCCCCCACTACCTCTTAAGACTGAACAAAAAAAGCAACCATTATTGTGAAGTCATTTCTTGATTTAGACCTCAAAATTGGAGATTTCGGTAATATGGATTTTGGCCTTGTTGTTCTTAATAAAAATGAATAAAGTAAAACTTTTAAAAAAATAATTTAGATTACTAATTTAAATATCTCAGTGCACCTAAAATAGATCACTGCCCCATCACCAGTGAATCACGTATCTTAACTGTTTTCCAAAACAAAGCCTTTGCTCCCTGGTGTCATCATGTATCAGACAGAGAAGTGTGAGAGACATATACGGTTACATTAATCTCTAAGTGAGAGCTAGGTGATATCCGAGAACAGCTTCTCCATAGGCTCTGGCTATCATGAAGTAAGTGCTTAGAAAATATTTGCTGAATTTATTAAACAGTCATCAAGATTTTTTCAAAGATAGGATTCTCTCAGGGAGTCTCGAAAAATTATTGAAATTAAGCCTGGTGTTGTCCAGGTAGGAGAAGGGTCATCCTTTTAAGGCCTGCATACTGGTAGACCTGAAGATTGTTCTAAGTCATCCCCTACCCACCCTGGGTAATGGAATCCAAGACATCTTTCAATAGATATTTTTCCATGGCCACCTGGGTGCCAAGGTCTGTGCTAGGCACTGGGCAAAATACAAGAAAACAGGTAGGATGACCCTTGCTTTCTTGGAGTGTATAGTCTAGTGAGTGAGACAAGTAATAAGCCAATAAATACGTGTGTTTGCAAATTGTGTTAAGTGCAACAAAGGAAAGAGAAAGACACACTGATAGACAGTGATTGGAAGTCGAGTGGAAGGTGGCGGACACTTAGATCTGTAATGCAAGGAAAATTCCGTTTTGGAAGAGCCGCTGAAGAAAAAGTGGATTGTCGGGGATACAGAGCTAAGAACAGCCCCAGTGGATGTTCTAAGAATGGAACACTGGCAACGTTACAGGACTTACAAAAGAACTGGTGACAAGGGACAGTCAGGGAGTACCTCATACGCCATGCTAAGGAGTCTAGGTTTGTATTTTATTAAAAGTGTTAAGTGCACAGAAAGACAAAGACTGCATGTTCTCCCTCATAGGTGGGAGCTTAAAAAGTTGCTTTCATAGAAGTAGAGAGCAGATTAATAAATACCAAAGTCTGGGAAGGGTGTCTGGGTGGGGTGAGGGGGATAAAGAGAGGTTCATGGGTACAAACATACAGTCAGACAGAAGGAGTAAGTTCTAGTGTCTGATAGCAGAGTGGGGTGACTATCGTTAACCACAATGTGTTGTCTATTTCACAATAGCTGAGAGAGAGGATTTGAAATGTTCCCAATACATAAACATGACAAATACTTAAGGTGATGGGTGCCCTAAATACCCTGACTTGATTATTACATTCTATGCACGTCACAGAATATCACATGTACCCCACAAGAGTGGACAAATAATATATATCACTAAATTCAAGAGTGCAGGCTGGGCGTGGTGGTGCACATGGCTGGCTGTGTCAGGTGAGGAAGATAAGGATGTCAAAGATAATCCCGGTCTTCAGGTTTGCCAAACAAATGTGAATTGTGGTGCGATTATTTATTTATTTATTATTTTTTTTTTTTAATTTTAAAGATGTGGGTTACAATTCAGGGTTAGGTACACAACTGTTCATTATGCAGTTACCCTTGTTGATGAGATGTGACCCCCCTTCCCCAGATAAATTCCCACTACTACCAATCCCACTTCCTCGCTCCCCTACCAGCAGTTTCCCGCTACTGCCAATCCTTTTCTTAGAGTATTACGATAATTGTTCGAGGTCCATTTATGAGTGCCATAAAGAAGAAAAAAATCATGAACTTCACAGCAACCTGGATGGACTTAGAGTCTATAATACTGAGTGATCTTTCACAGAAACAAAGAACTGAGTGTCACATGTTCTCACTCACAAGTGGTGCAATTATTTAGATGGGAAGAGCAGAGAGACCTGGATGATACTCTTGCTTTTGTTTTTTGTTTTGTTTGTTTTTGTTTGTCACCCAGGCTGGTGTGCAGTGGTGTGATCCTGACTCACCTTGCAGCCTTGACTACCTAAGCTCAAGCGATCCTTCCACCTCAACCTCCCAAGTAGCTGGGACTACAGGCACATGTCACCACACACAGTTAATTTTTGATTTTTTGTAGAAATGAGATCTCACTGTGTTGCCCAGGCTGGTCTTGAACTCCTGAGGCTTAAGTGCTGGGATTATAAATGTGATCCACAATGTCCAGCCATACTTTGCTTATTTTATGGCAGAGTCATGTGAGGAATTGAGAGTTCAGTGAATGGATATGTTGTGCTTAAAATGCTTGTAAGACAATGGAGTGAAATGTCAAATGAATACTCGGATATTTAGCTTACACATACTTATTGAATGTCTATTATGGGTCATATGCTTTGTATTATTATAGAAGGCTTGTGGTTCTGGATCTAGGGGAAGTTTTAGCTGGATATAAAATCAAGTCAGAGCCAATGTGAACACTGGCTTCATTACAGAAGGCTTCATTACAGAAGTTTGAGCTGGATATAAAATCAAGTCAGAGCCAATGTGAACACTGGCTTCATTACAATGTGAACACTGGCTTCATTACAGATCACTCAAGAGGAAGGCGCGCCTTGGTAAGAACCTTGGGTAAACAGGAAAAACAAATAGATAACCCCCCACCCTCAAGCTCAGTGTATTAAATGGATCTATGAGAAACAGTCCTCCATTAATGCTTTCAAAAATCACTGAAAGGGTCAGGACTACCATTGTTTATAGCCAGTGTATCCTTTGGTTAGGGCTCATAGGAAAAAATCATAGAGATAGTCTCAAGCAGGGAAGGTAAATTAGATGAGGGAAATTGTTGTTAACTGACATTTATTGTGCACTGACCATAGGTCAGGCATGCTTCCAAGTATTTTATATATAAGAAAGACAACCAGAGAATGCTAAATTTACACTGAATTAATTTGGATTAAATACTATCCCCTTCCCTTTCTGATGTAAAACAAGAAATTGAGAAAAATTTAACAAACAAGCATATACACACAAATATATATGTGTGTCCCATCTTAATATAAATTTAGTTAGGCAAAATAAAGTTAAAATTTAATTAAAACTTTTGGCACTAATTCTAGCCCTAGTGATAAGGTGGAAAAATATAATGGTTGTCACCTGTCTGTCTGTTGATTCATCATTAATTAAGCCTCAGCTGGTGAAGGCATCCTTAAAACTCAAGAGGTGAGACACCACTCACCACTCAGATCTAGTTGCCATGGGTGCACATAGAGGTCCCTGGAGTTACTAAATCCATTTCATTCTTATTCCAATTTAGAAACTCCCATCTAAAAAAAATCCAAATCCTTTTGTTAAAGCTGATATAAAGACCTGCAGAAATAACAAACATCACTTCTCAAAATAATTGTTTCAAGATTTCAAAGATGTTTCAGAAATGTCTAGAAATCCCTGAATATTCCTTCTGCTCTTTATAGAATCTGGTAAGCTTAAGAAGATTACATTGTGCTAACAATAGCTCCTTTTCTAAAAAATACTGGAGTGTTGAGCTTGTAGGAGAAAAATCTTTCTGAAATCTTGGATTGGGGGTGCATTTATAAGTCAGATTTTCTGATAGTCGTCTCTTGCCCTTTTGTTTAAAAATAAGTATCATTGCTCTCTAAGGAGTTATTCCAAATGGAAAGGGATCCCACAGTGTTCCATGAGGAAGTCCTCTTTTCAAAAGGGTCAGCTGACTCTAGTCTGGAGGTAAAGGGGTGAATGTTCTGGAAAGTAAAGAACATATTTTCAATTCAGATACAATTCCAAGTATGACAAAGAATCAAGCTTGTATCTGAAGGGCACAGAATTATAACTCCTTACGGGGCAAAATAGACCACCATAGACGGAGTAATTATATATGTCAGCCATTTTGTAATTCTATCAAGATGGTGTCTTTTGCCTTTCTCTTTCATAGTTCCTTTGAATAAACCATCACCCTAATGAGGCAATGCATTCCATTCTGTCTCAATATAGATCAGCCAAGTTACTTTCCTTTGATGGTTGTAAATTTCATGACTAAGCTTTGTTAATTGCTACTCCTGGTTGCAAAAGAATAAGAAAAGCTATAGTTGGATCAGCACAAATCCCGTGTGGCTTTTGGAAAAATAAGCTTAATATTATGAGTTTAAATTAAGTGGTGTTTGTGAAATACATCACTATTTCCAATTTGTGAATGGATATTTTTAATGGAGAAATTAAACAACCAAGTGTGATTTCTAGCACTAATGGATTCTTTAGTTGCATAGCTCTCCTGACCTTGTCTTCTTTGATTAAAGTTTCAGATATATTCGAAAATCTAATAGACCCATGAAATCAGATATTCTTGCTGAGAAAAGATGTGTTAGTAACAGCAAATTATGACCTGCTCGGGTCATTGAATTGACAAAGGGGAGGTTTTACCTAATTCCTGGTGTTCTAACTGAAAACACACGAGAGGATACAGATAAGCATTGCTTCTCAGCCTTTGCAACAGCAGGGCATGTGCCAAATCTAAATCCTTGTTCCATGTGACTTGTCCTCCTCCTGGGAGAGAGTCTGGCCTGTGATCTGGCCAACAGGTACTCCCTGGAGGTTTTCTGTCACCATCAACCATGTCTAATCTATCCATCACATTGCAGAAGCCTCGTTGTGTCTCAGATGCCACAAAGAGCGTGTGGGCAGCCGCAGCTTTAAATAAAGTTGGCTCTAGAAATGTGACAGACCACTGTCCCGTGTTGTGGCAGGACATGACGTTTCTTTATATTTCAGTATGTTTCTGGAGAGCTAAAAGAATTGAGGTTCAGTAATTTACTGATACTACCCATGAAGGCAAAGTGGTGGTAAGAAAAATATTTCCACCACGATGGGCATTAAAAGTGGAACAACGAGTCTCAGAATTATTCTATTACTAATCCCTGGCTCAGGAGAATCCTAGTTTAAATATTCACAAACCTTTATTACTCATGTTTACATATGTTACAATTGTTCACACTGTTTTTCAACTGATGTGAGTAAGCTGTGAAATCAATGGTGGGGGTTGCAACTTCCCTTTTTATTTTGAAATGAAAGATTAATAATACAGAATAAACAATTATATTGAATGCGTCTCATATTAAAAAGGCAAGTATTGCTTAGTGAAATGTGTGTTTTAGTTTGTATGCTTTTGGTGGGTGTGTGTCATATGTCACCACGTGAAATAAAATTGAAGGTCAGTCAAAATCATAGGAAACGTACGTCTCTTTGATGGTAGAGTGTCATGTTCTTAAAAAGTCCTCTCTAAAAATGAATTCTAATTTCCAAAGCTCCATGTATGTTTATATGTATAAAGAACAGGAGTGTGTATGGATTTTTTATTTATCCATTTGTGTGTTTGTTCATGTGTGATTCTGCGACATAGTGATTCATTTTTTAAAAATGCATTTGAACTCAGTTGTAATAAACTCCACCATTATGCATCATGTCCAGTCCTAACCACTTAGAAGGAGGAGAATATCCCTTCTCCTGCCCACTGGTATTATTATGGATAGAAATGATGTCTTTTGAAAAGTGAACCCATTCCCAGAAAAGAGATGTGGTCAAGGACTGGGAAACACACTACCATGTTAATCAATTGATTATAGCTTTTTGTCTTGGGCAACTAACCTAGAGTAGCACTTTTCCTTATTATATAAAGAAAATCAGCCAAGGCGTGGTGGCTCGTGCCATAATCCCACCACTTTGGGAGGCTGAGGAGGGAAGATCACTTGAGGTTGGAAGTTCAAGACCAGCGTGGGAAACATAGCAAGACCCCATCTCTACAAAAAAAATTTAAAATTAGCCAGTGTGGTGACATCACCTGTAGTTCCAGCTATTCAAGAGTCAGAGACAGGAGGATCTCATGAACCCAGGAGTTTGAGATCGTAGTGAGCTGTGATCGCACCACTGAACTCCAACCTGGGCGACAGTGAGACCTTGTCGAAAGAGAAAGAAAGAAATAAGGAAAGAAAGGGAAGGAAGGAAGGAAAGAAAATCACAAGTCTTCTGGGAAAAGTCATAGGAAGAGCTATTGATTTCTCTTTTTTTAAGCAGAATTTATTAAGAGGACAGAAAAGCTCCCACAGTGGGAGGGGACCCAAAGAGGTTGCCTGAGCTATTGATTTTTGAATCTAAAATTCTTTGGAATATTCTGACCTAGGGGATGGAAACACATGCCCTTGATGTCTCAAATGAAAACTAAAGTTTTATACATTGAACTGCAAAAAAACATAGCCGCTTCCTGAGGTCATACAAATAATTCCAGAGCAAGATTCATGACACCTGGAAAATGGCCACATCGCTTAACATGGATGCCTCGTTTCTATTTTCAAAGCGTATTTAGAGGTGAGAGTTTATTATGAACAGGGTGTTCAACAGATCGTATTCATTGATGCAATTAAGTCGCTGCTTGTTGAGACACGTTTTATAGCTCTTATTAAGTAATATAAATAAAGGTTGTTTGGAGATTTGCACATTCTGAGGTGGGTTTGTTTTTTTTTAACATTTGACTAGAAAAGCATTTCAAATTAACCGCTTAAATGATGAACCAGAAGGACTCGTGTTCATGTTCTTCAAGATATTAGAGGAGAAATTGAGATACTAGACCAGCTGTAAATATGAGGAAGCATGATCACAAAGACATGACTCCAAAGTGAACTCTGCAGTCTTAGAATTTGATGATTTAAGAGTGATTAACCTCAGGTTTACTTCTGTTGGTCACAGTTTTAAGTTCAGATTCTTTAGATCTCTTCTGTTGGGCTTCAGTGATTTTTACCAGACTTAAATACCAATAACTTGACTGGCAAATCTTTACCCTCAGGCCTCTTTGATGGATCTGAATTCTGCTTGTTCTCTGAAGCCCAGAGCACATCTCCTTGACACTGCAGAGCCTCTTCTAGTTACTAAAGCCTAATGACAAGATCTTCTAACAACACCTTCCTGAATTCCTCAGTCACAAGCTATACATGTCAACCAGTTGACAGCCAGAATGTGCTTTGTGAATTATGATAGCTATTATTGCTTTTTAAAAACTTAAATGCTTTGTTTCCCTCAACAAATCATTTGCTTCCTGTAGGCAAGACTATCTTCACTGGTTTTCAAGCTGATACTCATCAGTAGCTTTCCATGTATTCCAAGATCATGTTTACAAAAGACACATGCCAGGATGAAACTTAGAAAGGGAGAAAAAATAAGAGAGGGTACAACGTAGACTTCTCAACTCAAAATCTCTTTAAAAAAATCTTCATATTAGGAAATATGAAGAATTAACAAGTAATTAATGAGTAATTGATATAACCTCTTGTCATTTTGCACCAAATAATTTTTAAAGTGACAGAGTGAGAATGCGAGTTTCTTCCCTTCTCCTACTTACCTTCTATTGCCTCTTTTCATCATGCACTAGAATTCCAATGGTATTGTTGAGGATAGCTTTGGGTGCAAGTAACAGAAAACCAAGTTCAAATTGACTTCAGCAATAAAGACACTTAATGGCCTAGAACTCTGGAAATTCAGGAGAAGGACAGCATATTCAGATGTGCTTGAATCTACTGGTGATGCTCTGCTTTTCTGCAGTGCATGCAGCCCTGTGCCGGCCGCCTTTCTCTTCAGATCAGTCTTGAGATGACAGCAATACCCCATGCCCAACAGGTGCACAGGACAAAAGAGGTCTACGTTGTACCCCCTCTTATTTTTTTCTCCTTTTCTACATTTCATCCCAGCATGTGTCTTTTGTAAACATGACCTTGGAATAAACGGAAAGTTACTGATGAGTATCAGCTTTAAAGCCAGTGAAGATAGTCTTGCCTACAGGAAGCAAATGATTTGTTGAGGGAAAGAAAGCATTTAAGTTTTAAAAAACAATAAGAAAAGAGGAGGGCGTGTTTTTGTAACCTTTTCCAGAAGAGTAAGAAAAGTGTTTCCTAAAAGGATCCTGCATGTGATGTTCATGTCCCATTGTGCCAAGTCGTGTCACATGATTCTTCCTATAAACATAACCAGACCAAGCACAGGCACTCCTCAACTGTGGGTGGGATCAGATTCACAGGAGATGCCTGAGCTGAGTGGAAAATCATTTGGTCCTTTAACAAAATTTGGGTTTTCCTGGAAGGGAGAAATGAGAGAATGGATGCTAGCTAGGCACCCAACAACAACCACTGCTCCAACTTACCAAAAACATCTTTCCTTCCCAAGTAGAACCAAAGTATATCGTCTCAATGACCATCTCTCTGCTGTTCACTATTAACATGTGTTGACTTTGTTAAATATAAACTGTTCCCTGGGCATTCTAGATTTTCCACAGTAATTTCAAAGCTATATTATTAAGAGGAAGCTAGTAAATATTTAGTTATTTTTAAATAACTCATGTATTCATATAATATCAAGAAAAGGCCAGGTGAAGTGGCTCAAGCCAGTAATCTCAGCACTTCAGGAGACCAAGGAGAGAGGATTGTTTAAGCTCAGGAGTTTGAGACAAGCCTGGGCAACATGGCGAAACCTCGTCTCTACAATAAATTTAAAAAAATAAAAAAATTAGCCAGGCATGGTGGTGGGCACTTGTAGTTCCAGCTACTAGGAAGCCTAAGGTGGAAGTCTCACCTGAGCCCAGCAGGTCAAGGCTGCAGTGGCCAACATCATGCCACTGCACTCCAGCCTGGGCAACTGAGACTCCGACTCAAAATAATAATAATAATAATAATAATAAAATAATAATTTTCTTCTGTATTCTACACTCAGCATAGTACAAGGGACATGGAAACTCACGAAAATACCGATGCTCTTTCTTTCCATTTCTATGCATTTTCTTTTGGGAAATGATCAGACTTTTCAGGTCATTTGATATTCTGACATAGCAGACCTCTCAAAATTTCTGTCTATATTTAAAAGTGTTTAAGAAAATTTATCTCACTGATAACTAACAATAATAGGGTATCGCTCATTATTTCCAAAATAGTGTTTGGTAGTAAGGAAGTTTCATTTTATCATTTCATTCTAGGGCATATAATAAATTAGGAAATATCTCTCCTTAAAAGTATTACCCCATAGCATCTAATAGTTTTAATAATAAATATTTGGAGTAGTCATTATATTTGGGATAGAGTTGGAGAATTTTTTCCTAAAAATATGCTTATAGTTTTCAACTAGAAAATTTGTTTTCACTTCTTCTCAACTAAACTTAAATTAAAACTTGACTTATAAAATCTGTGCTATATCACATAAGTTTATTTCATATTTGTGGAGTCATTTTTCACTGAACATCAGGGGTCCCTTAAGTAAAGAAAGTAAATTGTATTGAATAGGCCTCTGATACGTTGGCTTTTAATGACTCAGTTATATTGACTTAATTAAATTGCCTCTTGATAAAATGCTATTTTTTATCGATCCAATTTTGAACTACGACTTTATAAAATTAATTTGTGATTAGTAATTTTCTAGGAACCATTGTCCTAACACAGTACCAAGACTCTAAAAATTAGATTGGTTTAAAGAACCAATAATTTTTTTTTATTCCCTGGACAAGAGGTCAATAGCCATAATAAAAAACTTTCATGAACTTATTGAATTCAACAACAGGCAAACACACACATATGTATGCATGTATGTATGTATATGAAAGGATATACACTCTAATAGGCAAATGACTGAAAAAGAAAAAGAAAGTATTGAGAAACCTGAAAAGGTGTTCAACAGCTTAAATATTAAAAGAAATACAAGTGAAGTCAACTTGAGACTTTTTCCTGAAAATATAAGAGTAATCTACTAGGCAACCCTCTTTCAGACCTCCTCCCACTGCAGGAGCTTTTCTGTCTTCTTAATAAACTCCTGCTTTCTCAAAAAAAACAAAAAAGAATACAATACTCATCTTTAACTGTATAGTTTGAGGAGGTGGAATATACACCTGTGGTTTAAAGCAGTAATACAAATGGCAAACTTACGGTACATTCCCCTCTTTCTTTAGCACAAAAGCAATGTAGAGAGAAAAAAATAAAAACAAGATTCAGTTCTTGCTCTTGTCATCCTGCCACTGAATTTGTTGCAAGACGGTGACTTTGTATGTGGTTTAAAACTTGTAAAGAACCCTTCAATAACGAAGAAGCCAAATTTGTCAACTGGGCCCCTCGTGGAAGCAAATTGTTTGGGCCCCAGGACTTTCTCTGTGTGTGTGGCTGGGTTCAGAGGCCTACACTCTGTCTACATGTATCACAAATAAAGCGTTGTATGCAGTTGAATGATATTGACAGAGCTATCAGCAATCTGCAGATTTTCATTCCGAACGGTGGCATCCTGAAATAAGTTGAAGCAGAAATAATATCGCTGTGTTGAGAGATTTCAAATTCTTTTTATTGATAGGTGAAATACAGGACGAGATAGGAGTAAGTGGAGGACGCTTAGAGAGGGCAGAAATAACAAGTGGACTGCTGACTACAATTGTGGAAGGGCAAAACAAGAGCGGGGAAAGGAACCCAGCCGCTCTCCATTCAGTTTGGTGCATTAAGCCTCAATTCACCTTGGGCTCTTTATCTGCTTTTCATCGGGCTTGCCTCTCTGCTTTATACTCTCCAGGGTTCTATAAGGGATTATCTGCGCCACCATTCCTTGGCAACACTTAGTGGAAACCCTGGAAGGTCAGCAATGCGGGCCAGTGTAATGGCATCTTCCTGCCTGGTACAAAGACAGCATTCACCACTTAAGTAGACGCATGATGCTTTTAGACAAAACCTCAGCTACGGGTCACATCAGTGTCCCGATGTCTACCTAGAGTAGCAATCTCAAGGTTGGTTACTGAGAGCCTTACTAGAGAACTTCAAGGAAAATGAATGCACTAAATCAGCTGGTTAATTATCTGTATCACCGACCTTGGTGCCTTAATGGGAAAATGTAGTTCAGACGCTGCATGGCTGTAAACAAAGAATTATAGGTGGCGTTCATTGCATAATTGACAGATCTGAGTGCATTTAAATAGTGTGGAATGAAATAAGGCACCCTGTCCAAGACAAATGTCTTTCCTGTTCCTTTTTTCTGTTCATTTCTTGTTTGCCTGACATATGCCTCACTCAGTTTCCCCAAAATCGATACGATGTATCTTCTAACTTCATTTTTCTTTTGATTAAAACCGCCTTGTTGAACAAAGATGCTGTGAGCGATTTCCCTATCTCCAAACTGTCAGACAGGCCTCTACATTTTTTTTTTTACCTTGCCCAAAAGTGAAATTCAGCCTCGCTGGTACAGATCCTAGCTTCACAGCAATATGTGGTATCTAATTGTTGACTGTTTTGTAATACGGTTTTGCCATCCATCCTATGGGCTTAGGCATAGCATTGAAATTCACCATTAAGGGCCGGGTTCAGGGGCTCAGCCTCTAATCCTAGCACATTGGGAGGCCAAGTCTAGTTGATTGCCTGAGCCCATGAGTTCGAGACCAGCCCGGGCAAATTGGCGAGACCTCATCTCTGCAATAAATCAAAAATAATAGCTGGGCATGGTAGCGCCCGCCAGTAGTTCCAGCTACTTGGCAGGCTGAGTTCCAGCTACTTGGAAGGCTGGCGCCCAGCAGGTCGACGCCGGAGTGACCGTGAGCATGAGTGTCACTGCACTCCAGCCTGGGCGACAGTGAGACTCCAATTCTGCAACTCAAAAAAAAAAAAAAAGAAAGAAATTCATCATCAAAGCCAAATCCTAAAGGGATAATATTGTATAAAAGGGAGATGACACAGGAACACACAGATGGAGATGCCAACCCTAACTCACCCACCCTACAAAGCACAGGCATCCGTGAGTACTGGCCAAATACACTAGGAGTGCAGTGACTATTCACTAGGCATGCAGCCATGACTCATCTGCTTCCCATCCTCAAGTGAAGCCTCGTGGCCCTGAAAACACTGGGAAATTTGCCATGATCAGAGTTTCCTCCATAGTTTTATAAGTCTAAATGCTTGTCTTCTCCTTCCTGACAAAACATAAGAGAACCAAATCTAAGTTGTTTCTTAAAATGTGTGGCTGTGGCAAAATCATACAGAGAAGACAAATCATATTCTTTTTTCTTTCTTCTTTCTTTTTTTTTTAAGTCAGGGTCTCACTCTGTCACACAGGCTGGAGGTTGGGAGTGTAGTGACACAATCATGGCTCACCACATCCTTGAAATTCTGGGTTCAGGAGATCCAGAACCCAGCCTCCTGTCTCAGCCTCCTGAGTAGCTGGGACTACAGGCATATGCCACCATGACCGGTTAATTTTTATTTTTTGTAGAGATAAGGTCTTGCTATTTTGCCTAGACTGGTCTCAAACTCCTGGGTTCAAGCAATCTGCCCACCTTGACCTCCCGAAATGCAATCCTCCCCACCCAGCCACAAATTATATTCTTGAAAAGCGAGTGCTATTCCTATGTAGAAGTAGTAGCTAAAATAACCTTGTTTTGTTTAATCATTTTGACACTGTGGTCCTGACTCTTACCTTTGTTACCCTGGTACATGTAGGCTTCCTGTATATTCTCCCTAAGTCCCCAAGTCCCCAAGTCCTGAGAGTACTCGACTGTAGGGTTTATCTGCTATTGTCTTTGAACTTGCTACATGATCCAAACTGGCACTTGGATGGGGAAGACATGCTGCCATTGTTCCTTGGTTGTAAAAAGAGCCGCCCATCTCACTGCTTCATTCGTTGCATTTCTTCATTCACTAAATTACTATTCATTTATTCACTTAACTCACAAGATGCAAACAACTCAGACGGATATAAGTTACAGTTACAGTGTGACATTATAACTGACAAGAGCTCGGTCACTCATCATTTGTACACCAAAATAAACAAGCATGAGATGTATTGAAAGGAAGATGGTTTTATTCCAGAAGCCAGCAGATGGAGAAATGGCCAGGCTCATGCTTCAAAGAAGCCATTTCAGCTTTTTTAGGCTGAGAGTGAGGGTTTAAAAAGGGAAACTTAGTATGGGGAAACATGTGGGCATGGCATAGAATGTGACTTGATGGTTCTTCTTGGGTGTTGGCCCTCCCAGAGGGCTGGCTGGTGTTATCTTAGCCACAGTCAGTCAGGTTATGGATCAACTATCTCATGACTCCCGTCAAGCAGGAGGATCTCACAGTCAGGCTGTTTTAAGATTAGCCTCTGGGATTTCTAAGTAAGTGCATGGTCAGATAAGCAGTGCAAGGGGGTGTCTGGTATGAAGCAGTAAATGAATGATGTCTGTGATTAGAGTGCCAGTGGAGATCAGTGTGCAATGAGAGACATACACTGTTCAGGGCACTCAGGAATATTTCCCAGTGGAAGTGACCTAGAAGCTGAGTCCTAGAGGCTGTGTAGAACATGTCCAGGCAAAGGTGGGAAAAGGTCAAGAGTGTTTCTAGCAGACAGAACAGGAGTGGTAAAAGTGTTGAGGAAGAAAGACCACTTTGCTTGGGAGAAACAGAGAAAGACTCCTGGCAGGCTCAGGGAAGGAGAAAGATTAATAAGAATAAGCTAAGGATGGCAGCAAAGGTCACATCATGCAGGGCTCTGTAGGGCTTCTGAAGGAGTTTGGACTTTACCTTAAGAGCCATGGGAAGTCAGATGAATTTTAAGCTGGGTGGTAACATGAGATAATGAGTATTTTAAAAGATCACTTGGTGCTTTACGGAGCATGGATTTGAGTGGTGGGAATTAAAAGACTTGGCATTTTGATCAACAGTTCTAACCAAGTATTACAATGACCTGAATTAAGTCATGATGGAAATACAAGGAAACCCACAACTCCAAGAAATACCCAAGAATGGGTGTTGACTGAAATGGACAAATTGGGGGAATATGGGAGAAGGAACGTAAAAGATGTCTCTCGGGCTCTCACTTAAGCAGCTAAGTGGATTGTGGTGTCACTTCACAGTTTTCTGGAATATGTGAGGAGGAATAAATCTGAAGAAAAAGATTATATGGCAAGTGTCTGATAAGTTAAATTTGAAGGACCTGTGAGAAATCAAAGTAGACATGGTAAATAGGTAGTTTGAGGTAAATATCTCTTTAAAAAAAAAAAAAAAAAGGTGTGATGGTTAATTTCATGTGTCAACTTGGCTGGATCATAGGTACCCAGAGGCCTAGTCAAACATGATTTTGGGTGTTTCTGTGAAGGCATTTTGAGATGAGATTAACATTTGAATCAGTAGACTGCGTAAAATAAATTGCCCTCCTAGATGTGGTAGGCCTCACCCAATCAGTTGAAGGCCTAAATAGAAACAAAAAGCTGACTGACCCACAAGTAAGAGAGCGCTCCTCCTGATTTAGTGATTAACTTAGTGGGCTGGGACATCTGTCTTCTCCTACCTTCAGACTTGAACTGAAGCTCTTAGGTCTTGAGCCAGCCTGCTTCCAAACTGAAACTTAAAACCTCAGTTTCCTGGCTCTCAAGCCTTCAGACTCACGCTGGAACTGCCTCATGGGATCCTGGGTCTTCAGCTTGCCAACCGCAGATTTTGGGACTTAGCTTCCGTGAGCACATGAGCCAATTCCTTATAATAAAGCATCTATCTATGTCTGCATACATATCTCCTATTGGTTCTGCTTCTCTGCCAGACCCCGTCTTATACAAAAAATGGGCGGGTAACATTGGTCATATGATTTTGAAAGTCCTGATCATATAGAGAGTCATTGCAACCATTAGAAGCTGATAAAAATGGACTGAAATTCAGTGAAAGAAAGAGGAGAGATCCTTAAATGGAGCTCTGAGACATGCCAACGTTAGAGGTTGAGTAGAGAAAGTGAACCCAACAAAAAGGACAGAGCAAGAATGACCCGAGAGGTGGGACGTGAACTAGGAGACGTTAGCATCGTGGAAGGTAGAGAGAGAAGGTTGCAGACCAACAGATCTACACGCAGGTAAACCCACGGACATGACTAGGCGGGATTCAGTGGATGGAGTCATAGGAAAGCCAGTGCTGTAACAGGATGTAATTACGAACTGTGCTGGCCGAAGCCAAACAGAAGTAGGGGGAGGCATTTCTTGGAGGTGATGAAGTAGAGATTTGAGTAGAAAAATCAGAATTTAGTATAAGAAAAAAAAAGAGAAGGTAGATTGCAGAGGTGCCTGGAGTCCTGGAAAAGGAGTCGTCTATACAAGATCTATACTAGCCAGGTTCGGTGGCTCAGCCTGTCATCCCGCGCCTTTGGGAGGCTGAGGTGAGTGGATTGCCTGAG